>NC_092209.1:65421347-65448930 GCF_043381705.1 Parasteatoda tepidariorum
CCCCCCTTACCCTTCTCCTTACCTCAATGATCTAATCTGAATTATTACAGATAAAAAGAATATTCATTGAAACAGCGAGAAGCATTCATGCTGCCCAGAAAGCGAGAGGGGAAATATCCCTACAGATTTTCCCTATGAAGGTACCTTTTTTACCGGGACCTTTTTTTCCAGGGACCCTTTTTTCCGTACCTTTTTTTCCAGGGACCTTTTTTACCGGGACCTTTTTTTCCGTACCTTTTTTTCCAGGACCTTTTTTTCCGTCTACCCTAGGAACAGGCCTATAAAGAGAATCATGCAGAGATTCATGCAGAAATTTTAGATTTGACCTAAGTAACCATTTATTTTATTTAAATTGGTTCCTCTTTTTTTTTTCCTATTGTTTATTGAAAATGAAAATGTTTTTATAAACAATACTTGGGGAATCTTCTTTTTCATTGGGCAGATAATTTTAATTATTAAATTTTGGAGGGTTTTTTAAAGGCGAATTAATGAAATATTATAAGTTAAATTTTGTTTTAACAAAATCACTAATTTGTTTTTAAGAAAAGCCGAAGTCAGGTGTGTGACAAATAGCCTGGTTAAAATGGTTAATTTTGATGTACCTTTACTTAGAAAACATTGATTTCTAAAATTTTCGTTTATTCCTTTTGTATGTATCGAAATTTTAAAAATCAAGAGATCTTTTTCTTCTTTTTTTTTAAAATGTAAAATGGATTAATGACGAATATTCAGTAGAAATTCGACTGAAAGAAAGAGATAAATTTCGTATCTCACCTTTTTATGAAATTGTAGATAAACACATTACTGAAATGAAACGAAGAGGCGTAACCTATGAGGAAACTTTTTTTAAATATTTTCTTTCCTGGGTGATACATCGCTGGCCACTGACTTACAAGGTTATTACCAATTCTGCGAAAAACTAATTAAATCTTACCCAGAAAACCTAAATACTGATTTAGCAGAAGAGCCAAAGCAATTCCATGCATATGTGCATCATGAATTCATGGAAACAAACTGCAAGAAAAAAGAAATTCAATCATGCCGAGCTTTATAAAAAATAAAAACATAGTAGAAGATAATGTTGAAAGTGCCTTCTCGAATGTGGACATAAACCTTCGTAAATTTTTAGTGTTTCTGGTTTCTGATTGTACAGCTAAGCGTTCATTTTCACAGTTAAAATACATTAAAACCCCCTTAAGAACCACAACAATGCAACAGGAAAGACTAGATGCCTTATCTTTGTGTATCGAAGCTGGTGTATTGCGACAAATTAACTACGAAGATATTAACCAAAGACTTCGTAATTAAAAAAAGTAGAAAAAACTATTTAGATATACATAGTGTAAACCAAAATAAATATTTTACGTGACACTTTTACACTTCTTACGAAATATTTTTTTCTATTGTAGGAGAGTGCCATGCATTTAATCTAATGAATCTCGATTATGTTTCGTTAAAGTTGGATTTTTTTTCATATAAGTATTAATTTACGACCTCTAACAAACCTATTTATACACTTAATTTTATACAAAGAATTTCGAAATATATATCGTCAGTAGTTACTATAGAAAACACTATGTGAATCTTGTAGTTTTAAGTGTCAGTGAAACTTCAATATAAAAAAAAAAAAAACGATTTTTTTTTCACAAAATTTGTAATTAGCAGTTATGATATATTTTGTTTATATTATTTTAATTTTTTTTAAAATTTGAATAAATATTTTCTTTTATAAAATGCTGCTTTTATATTTTGAAACAACACGCGACTTAATATGGGATATATTTTTAATTGTAAGATGGAGGCACCAAAATATTTTCAGTGCTTAGGGCCTCAAGAGGTCTTAATCCGGCCCTGCCCGGCGTAGTTACGGCCCTGGTGGTAATCAAGAACAAACTTTTTGTATTATATTAGTAATGGACTGAGAGGATATTTTTTCCTGGAGTGGATAATTAACTTTTACATTTTAGAGAAACTTCTCCCCCTCTGACGCATGCAAGCGTTGAACACCCGTTTGACAACTAAAGCATGACGTAGCAACGTGTTAGACCAATCAACAATTTGTAGTAGGCCGGCTGCGCTACCGCAAGCAGGAAAGATCCCCCCTCTTTTTTTCTAGAAGTCCGAAGTGAGAGTTGTACGTGAACAAGCTGTTGGTCGTGAGCGGTGGATCCACCGGCGATTTCAGAGGCTGCCGAAATGTAAATTACTTTAATTTATTTTTTTAAAATTCTTCCTTAATAATTGCCTAGGTAATTCAAAATTTTAATGAATAATAATGTTTTTCTAAATTTGATCTATTAAGTAATGGAAAACGCGATAATTAATTAGTTTTTTTTCCCTACACGTGCACATTTTTTTTTTTTTTTAATTCTCTCCACTCCAGTTATTATTAAATTATTTTTGCCTTATATATCTTTTGTATAATCATGTGTATCTTAATAATTTATCTACTGATTTTACTTTGAAAAAGTAAATGATTAATGTAACGAAAGTCATATAAAGAAGTAGTGTTGAAAATCAACTCGGGGGGTATATTTTAATTGTAGAATTGATGATTTTATATTGATTCTTAAAATGATTTATGATTACTAGTTTCATTTTTCTTAACAGGCTCCAAATCTGGTTCTAAATTGATATTTTATCCAAATAAACTTTAGTAAATTAACTTTTAAAAGATAATTAATTGCTAATTGCACAAAATTTAATTTAGCAAAAATGTATTTTTCTCAAGAGCTTTAAATAAAATTTATTTTTACACAATGCAATTTAAATAAGATATAATAATTAACAAAATTTAAGATTTAATAATGTTTTTTTAATGATAATGTTAGATTTAATAATGTTGAACAGCCGACTCAATTTTGGGTTTACGACTACTAATGTTCAATTCCGTAGCCTTTGTAATTTTGAACCAATCCAGAAGACAAGGAAACTCCTGGATCAGTACCCCTAGAGGTTTAATTTGTTTTGGGAACATGGAGGACTTTGTGACTCGACAGATTTAGTGTACATCAGTCACCATTTACTACACTTCGACTGGCAGGGTTCGAAGAAACTCTCACGAACTCTTGGACATAGGTCCTGTGCCCTACCAACCAGACTAACCCTACCTTCCCTACACTTTTATTAACACAATTCTCTTGATTAATTAGAACGGATAAAAAATACTTTGTCTAAAATGCATTTAAAAATCATTAGTTAAATTGTTTCTGCTCCAATTCATCACATATAATAATGTGATTCAAGGTAGGCGTAAATTGTGTTAGCGCAATTTTACTTATAAAAAACTTTTTTTGAGATCATTCGGGATAATCGAGTTGATCAAGAGTTTACTTTACAAATTAATAAGGTAAGGCTTTAAAGTCTCGTAATTTCTACATAGTGTTTGCTTACTAATAAATTTTTTTTTTCTGTTTAGAAAACTAGTGTATACTTGGTTTAGTGAAAAAATTGTGTGGAAAATTTATATGAAATTATATACGATGTATCGTCAGGCAATTCTGCAAATTCTCCCTAAATGGCATTTTTGGAGCAACAGAGTAAGTGGATTTCTACTGTTAAGTAATTTAGGATCTTTGTATTAGTAACGATAATGAATCTGCTCAAGATGAACCTAACATAAAGCCCACAAAAGAGAGGGGAAAAAATTCCCGGCCCATCTCGATATATGAAAAAAAAAATGGAATTCAACATTCATTAGAGATTATATTTTCACCAATTTTAAATAATGTGTCTAATAATTTTAAACTGATGAAATAGTTTCATAATCAGAATGTTTCTATTTAATTAGTCGATGTAGTAAATATGTAACTATCATTCTAAGAGATAACTATACATATTCAGTTGAATAAAATGGTTTATGTTTTCATTACTTATTATTGTTTTCAGTACTTATTATTATTTTCATTAATGAATACTTGAATTATTATTTTCCCATTAAAGCATTTTAATAACATTGATTTAATTTCTAAATGAACCCTTCTTTAGAGATTATATTTTCAGCAATTTTAAATAATATGTCTAATAATTCTAAACTGATGAAATAGTTTCGTAATCAAAATGTTTCTATTTAATTAGTCGATATAGTAAATATGTAATAATTATTCTAAGAGATAACTATACATATTCAGTTGAATATAATGGTTTATGTTTTCATTACTTAAATTAATATTCGAATTATTATTTTCCCATTAAAGCATTCTAATAACATTGATTTAATTTCTAAATGAACACATATTTAGAGATTAAATTTTAACCAATTTTAAATGATATGTCTAATAATTCTAAACTGATAAAATAGTTTATTAGTCAGAATGTTTGCATTTAATTAGCCGAAATAGTAAATATGTAATAATCATTCTAACAGATAACTCTACATAATCAGTTGAATAAAATGGTTTATGAGCTCGAAAAAACTTGATGAATTTGTCTACTCATTATCAGCAATATAGTGTAATTATTATTCATTAATATTTTTCTGTTAAAACTCGTTTGGTTAAGACAGTTTTTGAAAATATTGATAAAATACTAGCGTCTTTGACATTAACCTAAGAAAGTAAGTAAACTCATATCGTCACTTTGTAACTAAAGTTTTCGATAACTATGTCTCGTTATTAATTACCTGTGTTCCAAAACTCTTCAGATTGGTTGTTAATTTGAAGTTAGGAAAATTTTCAAAATGTTTGTACTTTGAAAATGTTCGATGTTATTTAGAAAATTTTTGAAGTTCTTTTTACTTTGAATAACTATCAAATTGTTTTGATTTAGAAAAATTTGCAAATTTTTTAAGCTTAGAAATACCCTAAAGTTGTGCGAACATAGAAAGTTTTTTTTTAATTGGTCAATACGGTACCCTGGTAGTTAAAACTTTTTTTAACTTAATTGGAATTTGAAGAATTTTAAAACTTTGAAATATTCGGATGTGTTGTTGGTAGAAAATTTCCGAACTTGTTTGTACTTTGTATTATTTTTAAGTGATTATATTTTGTGTGTTGGTATATTTTGAGTGATTTTCAACTTGATCCGACTTTGAAAAATTTTGCAATTATATGTAATTTGAAAAATTCTGAAGTTGTTTGAACATAGAAAAGTATTTTAGTGGAAAAAAAATGGCTTTATATAAAATCGCAGAAGTTTAGTCTCGGAAAAATTCGTTACTGCTTCGGATTTGTAGAATTTTCAAATGATTTGTAGTTTGAAAAATTCAGAATAGGTTTGTCTTCGAAAAATTCTGATAATGCTTAGAATTAAGAACATTCTGAAGTTGTTGGTATTTTGAAAAACTCCGAAGTTCTTAAAAACGGGTATATAAAGGATCGCAGAAATTTGAAATTAGAAAAATTTCAAAATTTATACGGTTTTGAGAAATTTTCTAATTATTTGTATGTTGAATCAATTCCGAATCAGTTTGTTTTCGAAAAATTCTGATAATGCATAGAATTAGGAAAATTTTGAAGTTGTTGGTACTTTGAAAAATTCTGAAGTTTTTAAAAACGGGTATGTAAAGAATCGCAGAAGTTTGAAGCTTGAAAAATCTTAAAACTGTTTGTACTTAGAAAATTTCTGATATTATTGATACTTAGAAAATTTCTTAATTTGTTTGTACTTTGAGTAAGCTATTCCAAATTCCAATTTTTCTACTTTGAGATATTTAAAACTTTGCCAATTAGAAAATTTTCGTAGTTGGGAAAAAATTATATTATTTAAGAAGTTGTTGAAGTTTGGTGCTAGAAGAATGTTAGATTTGTTTCGACTTTAAAAATTTTTCAAATAATTTGCTATTTTTGAAAATATAATTTTTGAAAATAAATTTTTGAATTTGCAATAATTGAAAAAATTCATAAGTTGTTTGAACATAGAAAATTATTTTAGTTGGAAAAAACAAGTATACTAGAAGTAAAAAATTTTTTTTTCCAAATTGTTTTGACTTTGAAAATTTTTTAAATTATTTATACTTTGAAAAAATTTTGAATCTGTTTGTGTTGGAAATATTCTGGAGTTGTATGTACAAAAATTGTTTTTAGTTGGTAAAAATGGGTGTATATCTAGCATCAGGTGTTTGGTCGTGGAAAATTTTTCATACTGCCTTAAACTTTGAAAAATTTTCAAATTTTTCGTAATTTGGAAAATTTTTAATTTTTTTTGGCTTTAAAAAATTCTGAAAATGTTCAGAATTAGGAAAATTCTGAAGCTGTTGGCACTTTTAAAATTTCTGAAGTTTTTAAAAAACTGGTATATTAAGAATCGCAGATGCTGTAAGTAATACTGGTGTACTGTTTGTACAAACTTTTTGTACTTTGAAAAATTCCGATGTTGCTGGTACTTCGAAAATTTGTCAAGTTTGAAAAATTTTGAAATTGTCTTGACTTTGAAAAGTTTTCAAATTTTTCCTTATTTTGATTGAAAATTCTGATCTCTTGAAATTCTGATTTCGTGAAATGCTCAGAATTAAGAAAATTTGAAAATTTCTCGAAGTTTAAAGCAGTATGAAACATTTTCCGCGAGTAAACATCTGTAGCTAGATATATAAACATTTCTACCAACTGAAAATAATTTTTGTGCATACCACTCCAGAATATTTCACAGAATATTATTCAAAATTTTTTCAAAGTATAAATAATTTAAAAAATTTTCAAAGTCAAAACAATTTGGAAAAAAAAGAAAGAAAAAAAAATTTACTTCTGGTATACTTGTTTTTCCAACTAAAATAATTTTCTATGTTCAAACAACTTATGAATTTTTTTGAAGTGTAAATTTTTTGAAAAATTTTTATAGTCGAAACAAATCTAAAATTTTTCTTGCACCAAACTTCTACAACTCCTTAAATAATTTTATTTTTTCCCAACTACAAAAATTTTCTAATTGGCAAAGCTATAAATATCTCAAAGTAGAAAAATTTGGAATTTGGAATAGCTACTCAAAGTACAAACAAATTAAGAAATTTTCTAAGTACCAATAATATCAGAAATTTTCTAAGTACGAACAGTTTTAAGATTTTTCAAACCTCTGCGATTCTTTACATACCCGTTTTTAAAAACTTCAGAATTTTTCAAAGTACCAACAACGTCAGAATTCGCCTAATTCTATGCATTTTTAGAATTTTTCGAAAATAAAGCTATTCAGAATTCTTCCAAAGTATAAATAATTAAAAAAAATTTCAAAACCATATAAATTTTGAAATTTTTCTAACTTCAAACTTCTGCGATTCTTTATATACCCGTTTTTAAGAGCTTCGGAATTTTTCAAAATATCAATAACTTCAGAATGTTCCTAATTCTTAGCATTATCAGAATTTTTCGAAAACAAACCTATTCTGAACTTTTCAAACTACAAATTATTTGAAAATTCTACAAATCCGAAACAGTTTCCAATTTTTTATGAGACTAATCTTCTGCGACTTTATATAAACCCGTTTTTTTTTCACTGAAATACTTTTCTATGTTCAAACAACTTCAAAATTTTTCAAATTACAAATAATTGCAAAATTTTTCAAAGTCGGATAAAGTGGAAAATCACTCAAAATATAAACTTCTGCTACTCTTTAAACACATTTTTGCCAACTTCAAAAATTTACATGTTTACAAAACTTCAAAATATTTCTAAGGTCAAAAACTTCTAAAATATTTTAAAGTTAAAACAATTTAAAAATAATACAAAGTACAAACAACAATTTTCTACCAACAACACGTCCGAATATTTCAAAGTTTTAAAATTCTTCAAATTCCAATCAAGTTAAGAAAATTTGTAACTACCAGGGTATCGTATTGACCAACTAAAAAAACTTTCTATGTTCGCACAACTTCAGGATATTTCTAAGTTCAAAAATTAATTTTTCAAACTCAAAACAATTTGAAAGTTATTCAAAGTAAAAAGAACTTCAAAAATTTTCTAAATACCAATAACATCGGAAATTTTCAAAGTACAAACATTTTGAAAATTTTCTCAACTTTAAATTAACAACCAATCTGAAGAGTTTTGGAACACAGGTAATTAAAAACGAGACATAGTTATCGAAAACTTTAGTTGCAGAGTGATGATATGAGTTTACTTAATTTTCTTAGGTAAAATATACAAGATATTTTCGAGAAGTGAGTATAAAATAGTCAGCGAGATTTGCTGATCAAGCAGTGTGCTTGTCTTGCTAAAAACCTCCTCGTTTGATTTGCAAAACATGGATGCTTCCACTCAACAATTGATATGATACAGACTGAAAGAACCATTCTTTGGAGTGGAGCCGAGAGCCAAAAGAATTTGAAAATTATTCAAAGTTAAAACATTTTCTGAATTTTTCTAAGTAATAAACATATCTGAGTTTTTCAAATTACTAAACATTTGAAAATTTCTTCCAGAACAAACTTCTGCTATACGTTATATAACCGTTTTTCTCACATTCAAAAAATTTTCTATATCCAAGCAACATCAGAATTTTTCTAAAACCTACAGATTAAGAATTGATCAAAGTACAAAGAATTCGAAAATTTATCAAAGTCGAAACACGTTTAAAAAAGTTTCTAACTTTAAAATTCCGCAAACTCCTTATATACCTTTTCTTCTTCCTAACTTCAGAAATTTTCAAATTCACATATCTTCAGAATATTTCTAAAAAAAAAACGAAAAATGAAAATTATTCAACGTACAAATAACTTCAGAATTTTCGAAATACCAAAAACCTCAGAATTTTCAAAGTATAAAGAGTTTGAAACTTTTTCTAACTTCCAACTTCTTCGACTCCTTATTTGCCCGTTTTTAAAGAATTTCAGAATTTAACTAATTCTAAACACCTTCAGAGGTTTTCTAAAACCATCAATTTCAGAATTTATCAAAGCACGAAAAAGTTGATAACTTTTAAAAGTCGAAACAGTTCAAAAATTTTTCTTCGTCCAAACACCTGCTACTCCTTATAAATCCGATTTTTTCCAACATAAAAAAAAAATAAACTATCTTTACACAATTTACGAATATTTTTAATTACAAAAATTTGAACCCTTTTCTAGACTTCACTCAACTTAAAAGTTCTTCCAAAATATAAGCAATTTGAAAATATTTCTGATTTCAAACTTTTGCGTCACTTTATATATCCGTTTTCTTCAAGTAAAAAGGTTTTCCATGTTTAAAAATATCAGAATATTTCTAAAACCAACAGATTAAAAAATTTTCAGAGTATGAAAAATGTTAAAAATTTTCGAAGTCAAAACAGTTTGAAAAAAATTCTGCGACTTCTTGTATACCTGACCTTCCCATCTAAAATAATTTTTTATGTTCAAAGAATTTAGAAACAATTCTAAGTACAAAACAAGAAGAATTCAGAATTTTCAATCAAAATACGAAAAATTTGAAAACTTTTCAAAGTCAAGACAATTTCAAAATTTTTCAAAGAGCAAGCAACTTGGCAAATTTTCTAAGTACCAATAACATCAGAATTTTTCAAAGTACAAAAAGTTTGTACCAACAGTACACCAGTATTACTTACAATATCTGCGATTCTTAATATACCAGTTTTTTAAAAACTTCAGTAATTTTAAAAGTGCCTACAGCTTCAGAATTTTCCTAATTCTGAACATTTTCAGAATTTTTAAAGCCAAAAAAAATTAAAAATTTTCCAAATTACGAAAAATTTGAAAATTTTTCAAAGTTTAAGGCAGTATGAAAAGTTTTCCACGACCAAACACCTGATGCTAGATATACACCCATTTTTACCAACTAAAAACAATTTTCGTACATACAACTCCAGAATATTTCCAACACACACAGATTCAAAATTTTTTCAAAGTATAAATAATTTAAAAAATTTTCAAAGTCAAAACACTTTGAAAAAAAAAATTGTTACTTCTAGTATACTTGTTTTTTCCAACTAAAATAATTTTCTATGTTCAAACAACTTATGAATTTTTTCAATTATTGCAAATTCAAAAATTTATTTTCAAAAATAGCAAATAATTTGAAAAATTTTTAAAGTCGAAACAAATCTAACATTCTTCTAGCACCAAACTTCTACAACTTCTTAAATAATATAATTTTTTCCCATCTACGAAAATTTTCTAATTGGCAAAGTTTTAAATATCTCAAAGTAGAGAAATTGGAATTTGGAATAGCTACTCAAAGTACAAACAAATTAAGAAATTTTCTAAGTATCAATAATATCAGAAATTTTCTAAGTACAAACAGTTTTAAAATTTTTCAAACTTCTGCGATTCTTTACATACCCGTTTTTAAAAACTTCAGAATTTTTCTAAGTACCAACAACTTCAGAATTTTCCTAATTCTATGCATTATCAGAATTTTTCGAAAACAAACTGATTCGGAATTGATTCAACGTACAAATAAGTAGAAAATTTCTCAAAACCGTATAAATTTTGAAATTTTTCAAATTTCTGCGATCCTTTATATACCCGTTTTTAAGAACTTCTGAGTTTTTCAAAATACCAATAACTTCAGAATGAATACCAATAAATTCAATAACTTAATTCTAAGCATTATCAGAATTTTTCGAAAACAAACCTATTTCTGAATTTTTCAAACTACAAATTATTTGAAAATTCTACAAATCCGAAACAGTTACGAATTTTTCCGAGACTAAACTTCTGCAATTTTATATAAAGCCGTTTTTTTTCCACTAAAATACTTTTCTATGTTCAGACAACTTCAGAATTTTTCAAATTACATATAATTGCAAAATTTTTCAAAGTCGGATCAAGTTGAAAATCACTCAAAATATAAACTTCTGCTACTCTTTAAACACATTTTTCTCAACTTCAAAAATTTACATATTTACAAAACTTCAAAATATTTCTAAGGACAAAAATTTCTAAAATATTTTAAAGTTAAAACAATTTAAAAATAATACAAAGTACAAACAACTTCGGAAATTTTCTACCAACAACACATCCGAATATTTCAAAGTTTTAAAATTCTTTAAATTCCATTTAAGTTCAAAAAAGTTTTAACTACCAGGGTACCGTATTGACCAACTAAAAAAAAACTTTCTATGTTTGCACAACTTTAGGGTATTTCTTAGCTTAAAAAATTTGCGAATTTTTCTGACTCAAAACAATTTGATAGTTATTCAAAGCAAAAAGAACTTCAAAAATTTTCTAAATAACATCGGACATTTTCAAAGTACAAACATTTTGAAATCTTTCCTAACTTCTAATTAACAACCAATCTGAAGAGTTTTGGAACACAGGTAATTAAAAACGAGACATAGTTATCGAAAACTTTAGTTACAAAGTGACGATATGAGTTTATTTACTTTCTTAGGTTAATGTCAAAGACGCTAGTATTTTATCAATATTTTCAAAAACTGTCTTAACCAAACGAGTTTTAACAGAAAAATATTAATGAATAATAATTACACTATATTGCTGATAATGAGTAGACAAATTCATCAAGTTTTTTCTAGTTCATAAACCATTTTATTCAACTGATTATGTAGAGTTATCTGTTAGAATGATTATTACATATTTACTATATCGACTTATTAAATGCAAACATTCTGACTAATAAACTATTTTATCAGTTTAGAATTATTAGACATATCATTTAAAATTTGTTAAAATTTAATCTCCAAATATGGGTTCATTTAGAAATTAAATCAATGTTATTAGAATGCTTTAATGGGAAAATAATAATTCGAATATTAGTTTAAGTAATGAAAACATAAACCATTATATTCAACTGAATATGTATAGCTATCTCTTAAAATAATTATTACATATTTACTATATCGACTAATTAAATAGAAACATTTTGATTACGAAACTATTTCATCAGTTTAGAATTATTAGACATATTATTTAAAATTGTTGAAAATATAATCTCTAAAGAAGGGTTCATTTAGAAATTAAATCAATGTTATTACAATGCTTTAATGGGAAAATAATAATTCGAATATTAGTTTAAGTAATGAAAACATAAACCATTTTATTCAACTGAATATGTATAGTTATCTCTTAGAATGATTGTTACATATTTACTACATCGACTAATTAAATAGAAACATTTTGATTACGAAACTATTTCATCAGTTTAGAATTATTAGACGTATTATTTAAAATTGCGGAAAATATAATCTCTAAAGAAGGGTTCATTTAGAAATTAAATCAATGTTATTAGAATGCTTTAATGGAAAAATAATAATTCAAGTATTAATTAATGAAAATAATAATAAGTACTGAAAACAATAATAAGTAATGAAAACATAAACCATTTTATTCAACTGAATATGTATAGTTATCTCTTAGAATGATAGTTACATATTTACTACATCGACTAATTAAATAGAAACATTCTGATTATGAAACTATTTCATCAGTTTAGAATTATTAGACATATTATTTAAAATTGGTGAAAATATAATCTCTAATGAAGGGTTCATTTAGAAATTAAGTCAACTTATTTATAATGCTTTAATGAGAAATTAATATTTCACACATTAATTTACATAATGAAAACATAATAAAAATATACTAGCTTGCGAAAAATTTCTAAGTCCCGAAAATAAAAATAATTCTTCCACTTTCTAAAGAAGAGATTAAAAAAAAAATTTAAAAAAAAACATCGTCCTTCTGAAAAAACCTTATCTGAAGAGAGAATCTCACAATCTCAGAAAAACCCTATTGAACTGCGACAGGAGCCCCATGAGTATACGGCCACATCAACTTAGGGTCAATTACTGCGACAGGAGCCCCATGAGTATACAGCCACATCGATAGAGGTCATTGACTGCAACAGGAGCCCCAATTTTCCACTACTCACGTAATTTATAATTTAATTACTGTAATAACGAAATATAAACATTTATAGACTTATAATAACGTTACACAAATCTCAACTTTTTCTGAAGGTGTAACTTTGGTTATAATTTTACAACTATTTTAATGCAAAAAATCCTACTCCGATAATTCAGGGCAAAAAATATCATTAAACTTTTCATTGACAAGTATTACCAGGTCTTAATTATAATTTTATTCTATATAGGTATGTTTTTCTCATTTGCGACTTAAGGAGAACTTTCAGAAGACCTTAGAAGTTATCAAGGAAAACAACAGAGCCCAAAAATTCTGTGGTATTCTCATAAAGGCTAAAGAATTCACTCAAGAATCTGATTGTATCTCTCTTCACCCTCCCGTAAATATTTCCCTGAACAAAGATGAGTTAAAAGCTCATTCAATTATCTGTGAGCTAAAAGAAATCATTCATAAAGATAAGCCTGAATATATTCTAATTGATACGATCTTAAAAGCACTTAGAAATAGCTCTAATAAAGCACGTCAGCAGCTTATTTCACTTCTTTTTAGTATTGATACGGTTAATTTCTTGAATCCCAAGAGCTGGAGTTCAAAAGAATACTTAAAATATTTTATAAATGATGTTGAATGCTTTTTTAGAAATGCAAATGAGATAAATTCTGATAGGATTTTAGATACCCAAGGAGCTTTAAAAATGGTTGAAGCCAGATTATTTCATCATTCAGAGGTAAATATGTCAAATGACGGATCACTCTCTATTGAGCATTCAATCTCTTATCTGCATTCAATAGTGTTCAATGTAATTTTTGACGAAGGTAATCACTCCGATGATCATAATAGAGAAATCGAAGCTTTAATGTCTGATGCTGTTTCACTAATTTCAACTAGGTTGTTACTACTGAACAGTGCCTCAAAATCTATTATAGAGAAATGTTTATTGGCACGAAGATCTTCACTTGCTATTGACGTAGATGATTTTGATTGCGAAGCATTTTATTTGCAGCAGTTTAGATATTGCTACTATTTTTTGGACGAGGTAAATATGAACTTTTTTGTAATATTTCTTTAAAAAATGACAATGTTCTTGAACACTGATATTTCATGAACCGTTTACAGGGGTAGGGTTAGTTAAGCTTTACCTTCTGTGAAGCCCCTCTATACAACATTTTTGTCTTGATAGTTCCTTCACCAGGAGTTGGCACTAGGCTCCGCCTTCATCACGTGATACACGACGATACTATTTCTCTATTTTTGAGAGAAGGATGTGAACAATCCTGAAAAAAATTGTTTTATTTGTCGGTCGTATGACAAAAATATTTATTTCGTAATCTTTATGTACATTTTTTAATATTAAATATTTCATAAATCTGATGATATTTCTCTCTTTTGAGTGAATAGTTTGTCCTTTTTAAAACATTTTGCTGGGCACACAGCCGTTTTTAAATTTAAAATATATTTAATTAGATAGAGTAACGAAAGGTATAATAGCAGATGATGAAGCGAAGTAAGTGACTTAAAAAGAATTCACTGTTAGAGTTTGACGAGCATTAACGGTTGTCTCAATTTTAAGCGCGGAGATGTTCTTGTGGAAATAAGTAATTTCAAGTTATAATCTTTAGTGTTTTAATCTATTTTTTTTTCTGTTATCGATGTATTTTGTACTGTATAGTGCAATTTACCATACATTGTAAGTGTAAAAATTACTCAGTAATAAAGAAAAATAGTTGTAGCAGTAACCGCTATTTCAAAAAATTTCTACACTTCTTATTCTTCTAACACAAAAATTATTCGTTAATAAAAATTTGAAATTTCATGCACATTTAACAAAACATTTAAAGAACATTTTGATATAAAATGTTATTTTTATATGCATCGATTGGCTTTTGAATCATTTAAATGTTTTGCAAATAAAGTTTTAAGTGCATTTTTTGCATCCACGTATTCTATCTAAAGATATCATGCCCCGTTTTGAACGAACTTCGAAATGGTTATGCCCATAAAATTGCAAAATTCGAATTTTTTTTATTTGTTACATAGTATAATTTTACGGACAAAAAAAAAGCTATTTTAATCAGGGGACTCAATGTTAATATATATATATTGTTAATAAATACAAAGAGACTTTTAAAATTTCTCCTTGCGATTCCTTTTTCTCTTCAAAGGTGCTTTTAAAGTGAACATCTATGTCCGGCAAAATGCTAAGTTCTCCATTTGAGAAAAAGAGTAAGCCTATCGGCTTAAAATATGATTCACACAATATAGCTTAAATTTGTAATTTTTTTTTTTCAATTTGCAAATTTTAAATTTGCGTCCGAGAAACAAATATTAACTAACTTACATTTTTTTTTAAAAAAAATTGTCACCCATGGCTGCTGCTTGTCCGCGTATGTTTTCGTTTCTCTGCAAAGCTGAAAGCACACGTTCTGCCAAGATTTCTGTTTTGTCCTGCAGAAGCATTTTACATATTTACATACGTCTGCAACGAATAACCTTTCATACAGTTAATTAATTATTGTTTACCACATATCAACGCGAAACATTCTTTTCTCTACGATTTAAATTTGCTTTTGCTTTCATAGTTACGAATTTTAAGTCGCAAAAAATGGACACTAAAAATTAAGAAGTTAAGGGACCAAATTTCGAAAAATAAGAGTTTTTTATTTCTCAGGACTTATTTGACCGATTTTCCTTAAATTTTGTATTTTGACATTTAAAATTGCAAATGATGAAAAAATTGTACACCTTACATTTCTTAAGTTCCTCGACATCTCTTAAATAAAGTAATAATAAATGTTTACTAAAAGTTTTATTTTGCAGGAAATTATCTTTAGAAAAACGAATAGGAATTGATTGGAATTATATGCAAATATTTTTCAATTCGCTTAAAAAAAATTGGGATGTAGTGGGGAGTTTCTTAATTGTTTCTATGTATTTCATGTTTTTTCCTGGACTTCTATTCAAAATCTTTGGGGTACTGAGAGAGTTTTTTAGGCATTTGCTTCTCTCTCAATGGAAAAGGTTTAGTTTTATTGCTACCTGGCCGGTACCCCCTGAAGACGTCGGCTTCGGTGGTCATATTTTTATTTCCTTCGTTTCCTTTATTACTACTTTTCAGTATTATCTTATCCTCTAACATTAAAGGTACTTATGGGGGTTAAGAAGAGGGGCAAGTCATTTTTAGAAAAAGAGGACTTTTAGAAGGAAAAAAAAAATTTGTTCATTCACTGGTTAGAAATTGTATTTTTAACAAAACGTATGATTAAAGGCACAAGAAAATTAAAATTTTTGTTTATTTTCATTAACTTGAAAAAATCGCCAGTAAAGGAACACTTGTTTATTCATTGGTTTTTCATCGTTTGGTAATCCAGTTAATAAACAGCCCCTAATCTCAGTACTTTATTATGTTATGATGCTTAAAATAAATAAAAAAAAACTTCAATAACCAAATTTTGAATTTTCTTTTTCACAATGAGAAAAAAAGCATTATTATATGCAATAAATTGTACTTTAAACGGATAACTACAAACACTAATCTTATAAATTTTTTTCAAGGAAACAAGTCGTTAAACAGATACTAACAAATTCAAAAATTTTTTAAACGAAGACTGTAAGATCAAGTAACTCAATGCATTGTTAGATGACTTCCTATTGTTAGGTAGTAAGCTACTGTTACCAATCAATCTAAATTAAAACTTTAAAATCTTATTTTTTGTAAAAAAACTGTGAAATGTTCCTTCACTGGTTTGTTTACCTCACGTCGTCTTAATCTTAAAAGAAATTTTTTAATCACCTGTCCGGAAGTGTTTCGCAGAACTATTTTACCAACTATTTAATTCAATTTTAACATTTTTAAAATCTTATTCTTTACCCTACAACGTTTGTTATTTCTTCATTAATATACTAATTAATTTTTTTAGTACTTTAATTTAGGTTTTCTTTAAAGTAAAGTTCCTTTTTAAATTATAGTCAAGTTCTTTTTAAAAAGAATTATTGTCTGCTAGCTAAGAATAAAACCTTGTTAAGAAATTAAAAACATTCCTCTGTTTAAAATTATTTATTGCAAAACAGCTGCTTTTTTACTAAGCATACTATTTTTTTAGAAAAAAGAATTGATCGTTTTTTTTTTTTTTTTTTTTTTTTTTTTTTTTTTTTTTTTTNTTGCCATCAGGGGTGTACATGTAGATTTATTAAATACACCTTGTGCGCCACCTAGGAACCAAATCTAGAACCCGACACTCGAAATTTTTGCTCTGTTACAATCGTACCCTGTTACAATTGACCCCACTCTCCCCTACCTTAAATGACCTAACATCTTAGTTATGAAATTAAATTTTTATTAAATAACCACGTGTGATTCACTAATTATTTCATTATGTCTTACTCTTTATGTAGATTTTTTTTTGTTATCAGGAAAATGCCTTATTTTGTTAAATAGGAAATACTAAAAATTGAAATTTGTAAAAAGATTCCGAAACCGTGCCAATTTTAGAATCATCTGATTTTAAAAAAGAAATGCAATAAAAAATACTCAATTTCCGAACTTATTTTGATTAAAAAAAAAGAGTAGCAAAGGGCTAACATACTTTTTACAGAAACTGTGAAAACCAATTTTTCCTATATTTCGTCAAAAGAGGATAAGAATGATATTGCTCCAAGGGACCTACTCAATAATTTCGCTATTTCCAGTATGAAATCTGTTTGATCGAAACATATATTTGATCGAGTGAAAAATTAACTTTTATTATTTATCTAAGCTTATTCCATTTATTTAATGATAGCGGTATCAATGTTAAGGATATGCGATGGAAGCCCAGTTTACTATTATACTATAAATGCATTAAATCATATAGTTTAAATAATTTATTTTAAGCAAATTATTTAATAATTTTAAGCAAATAAGGGTGTAAAAATAAACTCGATCGAAATACTCCGAAAGTATACCCTAAAATATATGTAGAATAAACTTTGGAATCGATATATAAAAAATACCTTTTCAAACAACTTCGAGTAGGGCGGAAACGTTAACTAGTTTGAAATAATTGTCCTTGTAACTATTTAATTTCGATTCCTAGTGCTAGGGGACATTCCATTTTCACATTCGACTTTTGTAATTTCAATTGTAAACGGAATTTTTTTATGTCCTTAAATTAAAATGTTAAGACTTGCAAAAAAATGAATTAAAATTTTGTGACCAGATATTTTGAGTTAATGAAATTAAATATTTTATCTTTTAAGTTTTTGTGCCCCCATTTCAGTATCTTAAGTACCTTACGAACTCTGTTTAAAAAGATAGTATCGGATCAGATATATATTAGAAAAAAGATAATCATAGTTGTATATTTGGTGGTAAATGTAGCTTATCGTAATTGAAAAATATGCTGTGTGATGTGACATTTTATGGTGAATTTGCGAACGTAAGTTTCAGAATGTATCGAAACATGAGGATGCTATTTGCTAATAATCTTTGTCCAAAGAAAACCGTGTAACCTAAAAATCTAGTAGAACGAAGCGATTTTTTAAACAATGAATCATACAATATGTAACAACATATTATTTCAATATCTTATTCTTAAACATAACCTATTCCAATGTTTTTAAAATGCCAGTAAACATTCAGCAATTCCTTCTGTTATAGAAACAAAGAAATATTTTAAATTGTAGAAAACCTTGTGAATGTGCATTAGAATTACTATACAATAAATATTTTATTTTTCAAGCACTTTTTTTTCCTTCAAAATTTCTTGCTTAGAAGACTCGATTAAAGCTGAAAAATGATTATCCTAAAATTTTGTATACAGCTATAATAAGTTCTGTTAATTTGTTTTTAAAATGAAATTCTCGAATAAATATAGCAGAAACAACATAATCTAAATAATATCAGATAAAAAGTTCATGTATTTAAATTCTAAAAACTTAAAAAATCATAACTAATTTATGAATCGATTCAAATTTTCTTTTCAAAGGAGATTAAAGTAAAAAGAAAGTTGCTTTTTGGACAGAAATCAGCTTAAAAATTGTCTATTGCCTAGAAACTTTGAGATATTTTCTATTAACTATTAATTAAATCTCTCCGAGCAATCACAGAACATTATTTCAATTTTTTTACAGTCAGAGCTTGGTTGCTTAGCAGCCTAGTAAAATTAAGTATTCCTCATTTGCATTAGTCAATGGGTTATCTTAAAATATTAATTGCGCTGGCGACTTTTTTTTTGGCGGTTTTCTGGACTATCACCAAATATATAAACCTTTATTGCGACCCAATTTTTTTAAAATTTTACTACCCCCCCCCCCTTAATTCAAGTGTCTAAATTCCAAATATGTAAAAAAAAATATGTTTATTCAGAGAAAGTACGTTTTTGTGCTTGATTTCGTAACTTAATTAATAGTTAGCACTAATTAATTAGTATATTTGAGGTCAACCCCAAGAACCATTAAGATTGACACTTAGTTCGTGAAAATTTAACCAGAGGAACAAAAGTAATTCAGGGTGATTCGTTTTTTTTTTTTTTTTTTTTTTTTTTTTTTTTGTGTGGACTGTACAAAAGTTAAAAATAAATAAATTGAAATAAATAATATAAATAAGCTCAAATAAGCTGAATTATAAATTACTTCGAAATGAAAATTTTGAAAAACTGCAATAAACGTTGAAAATAGTTATTAAAGAAGCATATTTCTTTATTAAAGAATAATATAATTATTTTAATCGGAAACGCGTGATGAGAATTACTAATGCTTGTCGTTTTCATAATTTATTCATTATAGTGTTGTTAGAAATATTATATTTGATTTTAAAAAATGCCATTTATTTTTAATGGCATTTTATTAGAAATACTAATATCTTAAAGTAACCGTAAGATTAAATAAATTATGGTTTAAATAAATTATAGATTGTATCTGAATATCATCTGAGGTTTCAATACTCATTATTAGCTATAAAAAAGTACTAACTCGTAGAACCACTGTAGCTTTTCAGAGGTACCATAAGGGTCTGTGGAACACCATTTTGGAACCTCTGTCTTAGACATTCTGCTGATTGTTACAGTTAGGTGGTCAGCCGTCTGCGGCTGTAAAAAGTACTCACTATCAGAACTCCTATAAATCTTTACGGAATATTAGAGTTCCGTGAAACACTATTTGGAAATCTCTGTCTTAAACCTTGGACTTTAGGGTGCTAAAGCTGAGTGTTACAGTTAGGTGGTTAGTCGCCTGTGGCTGTAAGAAGTACTCACTAGCGGAATTCCTGCAATTCTTTGCGGAATCCTGGGGTTCCATGGAACACCGTTTGAAATCTGCTGTCCTAGGAAATACTAATATTTTTTTTAGTTTTAATGCCCTTTTATTTTTATTACATTTGTATAAAGATACTATTTTATTAAAAATAATATCGATAATTAATAATAAGGATATTCTGGATATTAGTAAAAACTTAAACGGTAAATTCACAAATAATAACGTAAAAAATTCAAAATGCATGACACGAAATAAATTAATAAATAATTTAAATTACGTTTTCAATTTGAGAAAAAAACCTTTTTAATAATCAAAATATACTTAATTAAAAATAATAGATTCAAAAATCTGATCAACCAATTCTTTTAAATCTTTGAAGATCGATGGGAAATCAGGGTAGCGGAAGCAGATCCCCTGGTTTCTCAATGTAGATGTCACTGCCCTCGTAGTCGTCCAGTTCAGGCAGATAGACAGTCTATCCCCTGGTTTCTCAGAGTGGATGCCACTACCTGCTGCGTGGTCGTCCAGTTTACTGCCGACCGTAAAAAATTTTATGGCATTGTCGGGGATCTTTTTTATGATTTCTAAAGCCAACTGTCAGAAATGATCTGGAATGAAGACCTTCTTGGTGAACGGGGTAGTAAAATCGAAGTGGAAATAAACTCTTGGGAGTCCCTCTGAGGGATTCAGACAAAATTTGAAGGAGTGCACCTCAATTTCATAATAAGGCAAACACATAAGCTTAGCCTGACTGAAGAAGCTGTTTTTCTTCTGTTGTTAAAATATAGGGAGGTTCTATTATGCTGACCGTTGCTAGAAGGATTGTTATAATATTTGAAGAGGTTGCAAATTAACCTCATAGAGAACTACTTCTCTCGGACAGCTGCGTCTTAGTCCAGTAATAATTCTAGCAGCACTGAGTTGAACCTTCTCCAATTTACCCAAGTTGGTGACTGAAGCACAGTTATAAACAGGGAAACCATACTCTGAGATGGGCCTAATTAATGTCCCCCCTTCTGGTCCTAGATTTCCTTAGGGCAGGGACTAATATAGGGGATAAGGACTTTTAACTTTTCCCGGGGTTTTTTAGAAAAGCAACATGCTTTTGACAGACCGGTTTTTACACAAAAAGTGGCGTTCGCGTCGTCCTAGGGATTATTTTCTGACGTTCCCGCCGTACCTTAGCATTGCGCGTAATCAGTGTTGATCATTAATAAGCAATTTAATTTAAATTCTAAAATTTTTTCATTTCCGTAAACCAGTATAATATTTTGTATATTGCTTAAAGATGTCTATTCATTACTCATAATTTATTTGTTTGTTTATTGAAGTTTTAAAACCAGAGATCATTCAGATTACGAGCAATTATATACTATCGTTTCGTTTTTGTTTAGTTTTGGTTTTCAGAACTTAGGTTAATTAAAACCGTAGGAAGGATATTTGCTTAATTTAACCATAGTTATTAGTTTGAAGCGTCTGGTTCTATTATGACTGAAGTATGGATGCTTATATTAGCATTTTTTTATATTTAAAAATTTGATTTAACAGAACGAGTTGAAACCTAAAACCCTTTGAATTTTATAAGTTTACTATTATTGTTTTAAAATCGTTATAATTAAAAATGCATATTAATGACACATTTTTTTAAACAAAATATAAGCCATGCAGCCGTAAATTTTTTAAATTTTCCGATGAGAATTAAAAATAAAAATCTTTTTTATGAAAATAATTATTCGTACCATTTATTATGAATTCGATTGTATCTTTCAATTTCCGATCTTTATTAACGCCTTTGCACGAATAATTATTCAAATTATTATAATATATATATCCCTATCAAAATCTCACAATTCATTTCTTAATGTCCGCGTAAGACTATCTACCTTGCTAATTAATTGCCCACAATCAAATGCTCTTCATTTTGTTTTGATTTAACAAGGAATAAAGATAAAATAACTCTTAATTTATGTAAATATTTAAACATTGCTGCCTTTATGAATGTTTTTTTTTAAAGAAAACAATCATATTTTGCGTTACACGTAAAGGGAAACCACGAAAATATCATTCAGATTGCTTGACGCTTAAAGAGTTCCAGCGAAATGCTCAGTAATCGTAATGAATTTTTTTTATATAATAAATCATTTTTTTAGCGTCTTTGACAGACAGTCAATTATTTCGGTGATTAGCGAGATGCTCTTCATATTTTTTGTAATTTTAAACTCTTTCCAAAAATCAAAGTAGCGTGCAATTTAAATATCGGTGTAAAACAATGTTTATAAAAGTTATTAAAATAATTTATTTTAACCAAGATTAAGTTGAAATTAAAGTAATCAAATATTGCGTTAAATGCAAAGGAAAACCACGAAAAATTCTTTCAGATAACTGAACAATAATAAGATTACAGCTAAATGTTCATTATCGCAATGAATTATTTTTTAACCATTAATTTATATCATCCTTGACAGACAATTTATCATCTTAGTGGATGTTGTGAAATACTTTTCCGATATTTTTAACTTTTAACACGACCCAGATATCAAAGTAACTTGCAATTTAAATATCAGAGTAAAATCATGTTTATAAAAGCTTTTGTAGGAACCTATATATTATTTAAAATTAAATTAAAATTGAGACAAATCAAATGTTGCGTTAAATGCAAAGGAAAACCACGAAAATGTCTTTTAAATTGCTAAACAATAATCGCATTACAGCTAAATGTTTATCGCAATGAATTATTTTTTTAACCATTAATTTTTTTATCATCCTTGACAGACAATTTGTCATCTTAGTGGATGTTGTGAAATACTTTTCTTATATTTTTAACTTTTAACACGACCCAGATATCAAAGTACCTTGTTATTGAAATAGAGGAGTAAAATCGTACTTTGAAAAACTTTTTGAATGAAAATAATTAGAATTTCCATTACACACAAATGAAAACCAAGAAAACGCTTTACTAGCAAACTAATTGTACGCTAACAGGCTAGCTTGGAATATTTACTAAAATGTTCTTTATTTTATTTATTTATTAATTTTTTGTAAATACATGAATTGTGTTTTATTTGAAATATTTGAATTTCAGAATGATATAAAGAATTAAATTTGAATAACATATTAGTTTTTTTTTTGTTTTTTAAGTTTAAAATTTACGAATTATAAATCCCTAAAAAAATCTGAAAAAAAATGTGTCATAAAATTTGCGAATTGCATATTTATCTGGCAAAGAGACTGAATGTTACCAATTATTATTAATCATTACAACTTATAAAAATCAAATTAAAAAAGAACAAATTATGTACAGCTGCAATAAACAAGCACCGCAGTTCACTAGAGGGCGTGGATATAGAGTACAAACTAGTTGCTAGACCAGTGATGTCAACGTTCACCGTGACCAGGGACGTTCAACGATCTGATGAGGATAAGCTACAACAACGATGACAAATCTTCCTTCCTCTAATACTTAGAAAGGTTGCTATTTGGGTGATTTCGCTGCTTATCTTATTTGCATTTCTAAATCATGATTTTTATGGAGTCAAATAATTTCTTAAATGCTGATATATTTTATTAGAAGTATCTTTATTAATATTTAGGACATCAGCAACATCATTATGCATAATAATTCTTTTTATGTGAGGGCAAACATCAGCTATTTTAAAACTTCTCTCTAGTTAAATTGCAAATTTAATATTCCAGAAAATTTTGTTCAATGGCAGTTTCAGAAAAAAATAGTTTAAAATGGAAAATTCTAAAATAAAAATGTAAAATTCTCAATTATTTTATGATTTAATTAATATTATATTAGTATTATTTTTATAATATTATTTCATTAAATTAACAATAAATGAAATCACCCTACAACTTTAATTAGCGAATTGTTAATTCTTTTTTTAATTCTGTAATTTCACGTTCGTAAATGTTTTTTTTATTTCACAAAAGAACTTAGAATAATTTTTCGTTCAAAAAACAGTGTTATAAAAATAGAGTTATACAAAAATACACATTAAGTGAAACTTTATTAAAAATAGCTATTTGTTTTCAACTATAAAACCCATCGTAAAATTCATTCACTTGTCAATAGTATCCTATTCAATTACTATATTTTCAGAAGAAAAAAAAACTTTTGTACTCAAATGAGAATTAAAATTCATCCATAATTTTAAAATCTTGAGAGAATAGTAAAACTCAAAAACTAAACTGGCTTCATCTTTGCAAAGCATTTTTATATTATTTATTATATTTCTCTCATTTGACAATTTGCTCTTTTTGGGATAAGCTGTTAAAACAACAGTTTTTATTAAATTTAAAATATATTGGACTGGCCGGAATTACGAAAGGTATAATATTGGATAATAAAGATAAGTAAGTGACAGAAAAAAAAATGCAATAATTGTGTTTGTCGCTCATATAAAGTTGTCTCATACTTTAGTGATCAAATTTCACTCATATAGTTTGTCTATAGAAAGAACTCCCCTCGCCACAAAGTCTAAGGCCGCCTGCTTGTATGGAAAGAAGAAATAGTGCATTTTAAAGAGGGGAGCATCTTTCTTCCTTCATTCTCTTTCTCCTACCAGCCGACTCTGTCTTAAATAATGACCCAATTTACCCTTGAAATAGTTGAATCTCGTAACCATAGTCACCACCACCACTCCAGATGAATGGCTATGGAGAGCTCAATCTACATCTGGAAAATCCTCATGCATTTGAGGGTGAATGGGTAAAGGCATTGATGATTGATTATATTTAAAACCAAACACCCCCTACATTACCTGAACACAAATTTCTCATCTTCAATACATAAAAATTTTAAACATTCCTAATGCTTATAAGGTGTCAAAGCCTTTGTAAGTATTCGCGATAGCAACGCTCGATTACGCCATCTGGGGAGAAAACCGGTTCCGTGTTTTTTACCCTTCTCCTTTTCCTCTCCTCCTCTTTTCAATTAAGTAGGAATGTGTGTACTACGATTTTCTTATTATTTTTCGTATTTAATCATCAAAATTATTTTTTTAAATTTATATTTCTTTTAAAATCACGACATTTTTTATAGCCATCAGTAATATTTCACAGATTCTTTTTCAGATTTTTCAATGTGAAATGATTTCACCATAAACCTTTCTTTGCATAAACGATTTTATTTAGATACATACTTATGCCACGGCACAAACATGAAGTATATAGAAAATAATAGTAATCACATAATCAAAGAAAACTTCGCGCTCCATCATAAAACATTCTAGTCTTCTCACACCAAGCTAAAAAAAGAAACACTAGCTTCCTTTTTTTCTTCATTTTTCTCAAGTTTTGTTCGTATCTCGCAGCGATTGGCAACGATTCTTACACCATCATATCTTGAGAAACTAATTTTTGACATGCTCAAATTGCTACAAAATTATTTATTTCCTCGAAATAAGTTTTTAAATTTTTAACTTAAATATTTTTCACGAAATTTCAAAACACCACTCCAAAGAAGAAAATGTCCCGCAGTGGACTGATCGTTAAGACACGGTTCTCAGCAGATCACCGAAGTCAAGCATCACTGGCTACGGTCAGTGTGCGGGTGGGTGACCACTTGGATCAGTCTGCGTAGGGACCGAGGGTGTGCGGTATTGGTCCTCGTTAAACTGTGCTACCGTAAAGTGCTCGACTTCGCGCGCAGGTCGTCGGGCTACCGAAGCGGGGGTGCCATCCCCTCCGCAGAGGATCAAAATTGTGATGGCATGTTGTCGGATCATCCTCAGGGATGTTTCCCAGACCGTCGCCAATAGCCCATTGTGCAGCTCTAGTGCGACGTAAATTAACAACAGCACCAAAGAAGAAAATCTGTAATTTAGACATTCGTTATTTTTATACTATTTTTTGTTTCTTTTTAGGTGCCTTTTTATTATATGTCAAGAAAAGAGAGACTCCTGCAGTACTTGAAAAACACCAAGAGTAGTAACAACGCCTGGGAGTTTTGTAAATTGCTTAACTCTATGAATAAACTTAATTCGGATACTGATACGAAAAAAAAATCTTTAAATAGTGATTTAATTATGAATCGTCTTAAGGACATAATTCATACTGAAAAACCTGAATATAACATAAATAAATTTATCTTGATGTCCCTAAAGAAAAGAACTCATGACTTAAAAAAAATAAGTGAGTTTATATCTCGATTTCATTTGGATGTTGATAACTTTGACTGTGGAAAACAGAATTCAGAAGAATATTTAATGCATTTCATACAAGAATTTGAACGTCTTATTACTTTGTATGGTTCTAGTCTTGGTCATTTTTATAGTTATAATTTGCGTGACAGAAACTTTAATGCTTTAGATGAAATTTCTACTTCTTTAAAAATGATTTCAAGGAGCTGTACAGCAGACCTTCTAAGAGCATTCCTCCTTAAATACCAATTTCATTTCTTCGCCGAAGAGAAGAAGAAAATTGGATTTTTGATGGTAGAGGCTATCACACCTATTGAAATTTTTTTATATAGAATCGGTTGTAATCTAACGCACAGTAAGATAAAAAGTTTTTTGTTGTTACGAAGATCCTCCCTTCAGTATTTCAGAGATTTTTTTGATTCATTTCCTGTTGATGAAACTCCATTAAAACGCTTTGATATGAACAGGATAGATTTGTGCATCGAGGTATTAGATAGGGATATTGATAATATGTGTAAAAATGCAGAAATTTGGGCTTATCTGGAAGATGAGGATGGTTAGATCAGTGATTACGAGGAACATGATGACCTCAAAGAGGATGGCGCATCTACAATGCCTGAATCACATGTGTGGTGGGCTAAGTGTTCTCAAACCCTAAATAGTTTAAGGATTAATCAATTTCTTAATCAACTTTGTTATTTCTCTTGAGCTGTAATATGACATTCTAATAAAAAGAAATTTCTGTATGTTACAATACTCTGGATATTGAACTTTGTTGTTGTTATGAATATAGGGCTGCCATTGGTGACTAAATCGTCTATTTTAAAGCAAATCAACTAGGGCGACTATTTTAGTATAAATATGAATAAAAACAACTAATTTACAATGAGTTGCTTAAAACCGGCGACTAAAATGGAGAATTGCTTCATAAGATTCCCCACTTTTTCAGCGCTTTCGTTTTATCCAAACTTTATTCATCCTCAGTCAAAAGCAAGACAGACATGTTTTACTAATCAGACTAATGGAATTGAATTGATCCTCCTGCTTCAAGAAGCTAATGTAATATCTCTGAGGGTTACGTTTTCTTCCCTCTTTTAATTTAAACGAAGAAGCAAAATTAAAACATTGTCTTTAAATACACAAAATGGGTAGTTAATTTTTTTATAGTGATTTAGAATAGAAAAAAAGGTACATGGTGATATATATATATATATATATATGTAACATAAAAAGCTTCAATTGATCTTTTTATGTTAGTTTCTCTGCTATAAAACTTCATCCTAATTAATTATTCTAAACGAAATACTTTCTCACACTTTTAAAAGCCACATCCTGTTCTTAAATCTATTTTTGGCTCAAGTATGCATTTAATTAAGAGCAGGACATTTTTCCCTTTGCTCTTGTGTGGGAAACGTTCGATCTATTTCATAAACCAATAGCAACTACTAAGAGTTCCCTCTT
>NC_092209.1:65452544-65482134 GCF_043381705.1 Parasteatoda tepidariorum
AATTATACTAGGTATTTCCCACAATTAACAGTTTTATTACGATCTTATTTATGGTTGTTTGACTGTTTTGTTTCAATATGGTAAAATAACAATAAAAACATTTATTTAACCATTTTTTCCAAGAAATATCCAACAGTGTATAACTGACAATTATACTAGGTTAACTATTAAGTAATTAACGAAAATATATTGCATTAATGATTTATATGCGGGGTTAAATTTAAATCTTCAATTTCATGATAAAAACTAATGACGATGTGAAAATTGGCTGACTTTAGAATTAAAAGCAAATAGTTTAATACTATGTAACTCTGTAATCATTTGCGTTGGCTATTCTACAAATTTCCTCATATTAAATAAATACTGCTTTTAAAAGCTAAAATTCTGTAACACTTCACCAAGAAGAAAAATAAAAATGAATTTTAAATTATTGAATAATCTCTAATAAATAGTTTAGCGCAACAACTTGATATAGACTATATTGCTATAATATATACAACAGTATATACTTTAAACTTTAATAAAATCGAACACAACTTGAAAATCAAAATTTGACACTATAAAAACATTTTCATCAAAACACTAAATCAGATTGGAATTCTTGTCTTATTAAAACTATTTGATGTAGACGCTACCCACTATGTTCTCTATTTATAGCAAGGTTTGTAAGATAAAGTATTTTGCTTTTGCTTTCTTTGAAAAAAAATAAATTTAAGTTTGATAAAATTATTCCGTACAAAGAAAATTAGTTCATAGTAATTACAAGACTTGTCAGATAGCAAGGTTAATTTGCGTAAAAATAGAATATTTTTATAAATTGGTTAGCCTCTCCATTATTCGAAATACTTTTTTGTTATGCTTTTTTACACTCTTTTTAATCATCTTAAACTTTAAAGAAAACGATACTTGCAGTTTATGGCTCCAGCGTATGCTATATTATGTATTTTCAATTTTTTTTTAATTTCATTGCGTTTACAGATTTTAAAATTATGATTTACAAGGAAGATATATATATATATATATATATTAGTAGTGAGATAATTTATATACATATATATTTCTTTGTTGTGACTGAGCCCCCACAGTAGAGCCATCATTAAGGCTCGGTTTCCAGTAGAACACCAAAGTCAAGCATCACTAACTGCGGTCAGTATGTGGGTGGGTGACCACCTTGATGAGACTGCGTAGGCACCGAGGGTGCGCGGTTTCAGTCCTCGTTTTTTCTACCGTAAAGTGCTCGACTTCGCGCGCAGGTCGTCGAGCTATACCAAAGCAGGAGAGCCACTCCCCTTGCGGAGGATCAAAATTGCAATGGCATGTCATGAATCATACTCAGGGATGCTTTCCTGACCGTCATCAATAGCTCATTATGCAGCTCTAGTGTCGACCCTAAAGTATCTACCTGTTGGGACAGGGCTGGAAATAATTTTGGTATTGTCGAAATTGAGTTTATGGCCAAGATTCCAACAATGTGCGGCAATTTATGATGTATCGTCTATTGGTAACGTACATATCTATCGTGTTCTTTTTTTGTTCTAAATTTTAAAGCGCCTCTGATTTGTCCGATGTTGTCAAGATCGCCACTGGCAAGGTCAGTGGTAAATCTCTCAGTAATTTACAAAACTTAGAGGAATTTTGAAGGACCTAAATTTAATTTTGTTAACGAGCCTAAAAATAACTTTAAAAAAAAACGAGTGCGGATATTAGCAATTTCATTACAAAAACGGAAGGAAAAAAATGGTAATGCAAAAATTAGTTTTAACATTTTTATTTCACTCTAAGAAGCTACTGTGGTTTTTCTAGTTTTATTTCTCACCTTTATTTTGCATTTGTTGTAGGCAACTTTAACTTTTTATTTCTTCTGATTTTGGGGGCTGGAAACTTTTATTTCCTTCTGCATATTATTTTTGAAGCGAATGAAGTTTTCTAATAAGTAATTACATTTCGTTTTCTAAAAGGCCTTTAAAATTCAATTTCATCGATCAAATGCTAAATATCTATTCATGTAAAAAGAATACCTATTGACATTTAATGGGTAAAATTCGATTATGTTTGTCAAGAGAATTATACAATGAAGCTGAAATGTGGGTAAACCAGATAGCTAGTCTCTATTTTTATGTGGCAAATCTATCATTAACTGAATACATCAGACAGAATGAGTAAAACATAATGTATATATTACGGAACAACAAGGGAAGCTGTGTTAAAGGAGTAAAAAGCTACAAAAAATTTTCTCAAATTGCACACGAACCACCGTTAGATGTAAATATATACTCTGGTTTTTCTTTCTTATCACTCTCCGTTTGGTTCATTTTTAAAGATACCCCATCATTTAACAATTATGCAACAATCGTTCAATGGACTTCAGGAAAGGATCGACTAAACCAGGGATGGCGAACCAATGGCACGCGGCACAATATTTTGGGCACGCCGCCGATCACAATTACACTAACACACTGTTCACTTATTACACAAATGTTACTACACCATGAAGCATCTGTAACAGTTAAATTAAAATTCCCAAAAAACAAACAAAATAATAAAAATTATTAATAAAAAAATTAACAATTAATGCTAAAAAAACAATTAATAACCATAAAAAGCAAGCTAACAATGAATAACTAGCAAAAAAAATTTAACAGTCCTGCTTAAACTAACATCTTACAACCTAGTATAAGTTATTTTGTCATCTAATCTGCAACAACAGAAGTCACACCGATGTTACTTTAAGTTGAGTTACGCGTATAACTGAGACACTGCAAAATATATTTATTTTTTCTTGTTGTAATTAAAGAGTTTTAGTTGATAGTATGTATTTAGTATTATTATTTTCCCAATAATCACGAAGTCAAAATTATGACGGCACGTCTATGACCTCATTAAACAATTTTTTAGAAAAAATGGCGCGTTGGTGTATATAGGTTCGCCACCCCTGGACTAAACTAAGAATATGCCTCAGTGGAATAATATGCGTAGATGTTCTAAAAGATAGATTTTAGAAAACTATTGCATTCAATTAAACTGATTAAAAACATCAATGAAAAAAAAGGAAACTCGACGGCAGTCGATAAATTTCGATCGGAAGATTCAACACCATCCACAATAATCACAGGAATTTGTACCCTCAGATTTACAGCCATTTCACCCATTACTGAAAAAAACAACTATAACTTTAAGGTCGACTTGAAAAATTCAAGTAGAAAATATTTTTTGCCTCAAACCCTGCAAATTTTTAGAAAGTCAAAAATTTTCAGGCTAAAATGATGCTAAACGATTGTGAACACCAAAGTTTACATCATTTGTTGCATTTCAATTTTCTTTCAAAATCAGCTCTAACGTATTGGGCAATCACAGTTGATGGTGAAAAGTGAATAAATATACCCTATAATGGACTTCACGTACAATTATAACCTATTTAATTAGCTACTAATATTATTATGCCTGTATAATAATTGCTTCATTTGTATGGAGCAATTTTATTCGTTGTTTGTCATTTGTAGTCCGCAGGAAAGATAGTTTTTTTAAAAGTATGAAAAATTTTACAATATTTTCTTTTTGTCAAGGATATTAATAGACAATTTTAAGCGCAAATCAAAGTGGAGAAAAAAAAACGAAGCACCACTTCTTTAAAAACTTATATAAAATTTAAAAGGACCTCGCCTTCTCTTAATGATATCAAGTGATAATGATGAAAGTTTTTCACTTATCTTTTCAAGAATAAAATATATAAAACTCGCTTTTTATGTTACTCATGCATGACATGAGTCATTAAAATAAACTTTTTCGTAGGAGGGGGAGACTACATTATAAAAAAAGGAAAATTTTATAGTTTAGATCAATATCTTCAATAGCAATGAGTTAAACAAAATTATGCACCTAACATTTGATATTAACAGTAACTGGTGCCACTGTCTAGTGCAGGGTTTCTTAACCCATGGTTCATGGACCCCTTAGGGGTCCATGGGTCATATTTTGGGGGTCCGCAGAATACTCCTAATTTTTAAAACGTTTGGATCAATAATATTTAAATAGCATTGATCTTCTTTTTCTAAAAGGTGAAAATACATACATATTTGAAACTAGGTGATTTGTGAGCGGTAAGCCACCCTGTGATCGAGATACCACAAATTCAGCGCGGATTGCACACAGCCCTCTAATATCCATGTCAAATAGTTTTTAATCATTATTTGATTTAATATTATTCGATATTTCTAAGCGGGATTATCCACACTTGTGACAATAGAAACAGAAAATCGAAATCGATTGAATGTTGAACATGATATGTGCCTTGCTTTGTCGAAAACCATCCCTCAATTCAATTTATTATTTAAGGAAAAGCAGTAACAACCTTCATATTAAGAATTTTAATTTTAAAATTTTTGCATGCTACTAAAATAATAAAATTAAATGTTTTCTAATAATTGATGTTTTTTACAATTATTTTTTTCGCAGGGGAGTGGTCCGTGACTTCTTAAAATTTTTAAAAAGGGGTCCATTATACGAAAAAGGTTAAGAAACACTGGTCTAGTGATACATACAGAAAGTAAACGTTCATAATTTACTTTCATTACAAAAACTAGAAATTATTTTAGAATTTTCAGATAATACACTCTTCTGAAAATAAACATCTAAAAGTATTCAATTCTTCTAATCTAATACATCTATAAGTATTCAACAAATTTACTTGTTTTTTCAAATGAAGAAGTTCAGCTGTAAGCAATGTAGTAATGGCACATCTTTTTTTTCTCACTATTTTGGCTGGAGTGGTTTGTCTCCCATAACTTATGCAAATAATGTAAAACTTTACGATATTATCTATCTATATTAAAAAGAAAAATCATAACCGACAAAAACACCACCAACAGAGTTTTGAGTGTTCAAATCAACTTTGAGATATATTCAAAATATTCTTACATCAAATAATGTTTTGTTTCATATTTTTGATGCGTAAAGAAATAAGACTTAGAAACTGAAAATTAAGGAGAGTAGAAAATATACTGGAGGTAGGATGAAATAAAAAAATTTTGACTTTCAATAATTAGACAGAAATTTATTAAGTGAAAATATGAACTGAATTTTAATTAGAAACTTACATGCTCACTGAAAATAAGTTTTCTTTATTTTTTTACTCGAATGAAATATAAAAATTGAAAAAAAAAAAAAAACTATAATACTTTTGAAGTAACATAGATATTAAAAATATGGTTGCAACACTAGATTATGTAAACATTAACAACACTTCAATGACTTAAGATATATTCAAGTAGATTTGTAAAACATTTATTGGCTTTCAATTGCTAAGGAGTGACTAGACGCAGTGATAGTAACCAGATGCTGTGAGGAGCCACAAAAAGTGGTCTGATCACTAACTACGATTAGTTTTAAAATTTATCTACCGTAAACCGGGGCGAGTTTACCCATCCAGGGGCGAGTCTACCTATTTTAGTTTTATTTAATTTTCACAATTTTAAATTGCAAATAAAATTTTTTTAACCGACGGAGGACTTAGTTCAGACTCTAAGGAAGATGGCGCTGTAGTAGTTTGATCCGTTTTTATTTATTTGGTGTCTTTTTAACCGACCTGTTCAAACGTCTTTTGAGAGATTTGTATTGAAAATCAGCAAACTTTTAGTTGGTGCTCCGCAAGTATATAATTATAATTACTATTTTCACTTTGGTTAAGTGATGAACTTATCTAAGACTAAGATTACATTAATTTTATATGAAAAAAACCAAAAAGAATGTAAGTTTTGCTGTTGTAAACAAAAAGCCAGAATTCGCGGGGCGAGTCAACACATTCGTATTTAGTTTTAATAAAGCATAATAATATAATTTAGAACTTTGTTTATATTAAAATTAAGTCATTTTAATTGAATTTGAGTATATTATTTTAATTCTGCACTGATAAATTTATCATTAATAAGAAAATTTATAGGTTAAATATAAATGTAAATATAAAATATGCTTATTTTACCTATTTTTTCAATTTTTATATTACAAAATTAACTTTTTTTATTTAATACAAGTTAAATAAATTATTATTTATAAATTATTATTACCTCCCAAAAGAATGGGAAAAGGATTTTTCATGATTCCCAATGTTTGAATTTTGATTTTGTTAATAATCTTTAATTATTATTATTTATTAATTATTTAATTGTAAATTTATATTAATTTTAATTTATTTTTATCAACAATAATCAGAAAAAAATGTTATTTTATAATGTTAATGATTATAAAAACAAAACTGTAGTCAAAATGTGATAATCGATCAAATACTCAATTTGTGTTATTTTATGAATAAAAAAATGGAATATATAATAAAGTTATGAATTTTACTTCATAAATATCCTATATAGTAACTAAAATAACAATTTAATTGTAGAATTTGATTATTTACAATGTTAACATCCATTTTAGTAGAATGGGTAGACTCGCCCCATACGAGAGATTTGTCAGCAGTTCTATAAAAATATACAGTAACAGCGTAACTGTTAATATTTTCTGAAATCGATTTCACAGCTTTAAAGAGGGATAAATAGCGATTCCGAAACACCTATTAAAAGCCTTTTTTCTTTAATATTTACAAAAGTTTGACCACTTGAAAGTTGACAAACTGAAAAAATGGGTAGACTCGCCCCGTTTTACGGTAATTTAAAATATAAACGAAGAAACATTCTATACTTTAAAGCATTCACATGACATAGGACACAAGAGATACTGGTTGGTAGTCATAAACCCAAAAAAATGATCCAGCTGTTCAATGTAGGTTAGAAAATCAAATAAAATTGTCTTTAACACTAAAATCAAGATCAAATGAAAGAATCATATTTTTAAAAATCTAAATTTATTATGAAATTCAGAGTAAAAAACTTTAAAAATAAGTTGTCTACAAACAAATTTGCATTTTACAGCAAAATATTTATAAGTTTAGTAAATAATTCTGTACAGGCAGGAAATCTAAACTAAATTAAAATACTGGGAATGTGCACAAATTAAAAAAAAAATTTAAATGTCAGCATTTTTAATCCAAGATTCAAATCAATTATTCTCTTAAATAAATCATTGTAATTACATTTGTACATTTTGATTTTCATATTAAAATTTCAAAATGTAATATGGTTAATGCAGAAACAACGAAGTAAATTTGAAATGATACAAAACACATTTATTTACTTTTGAACGCTGCCTAATATAAGCTAATTAATTCAACAAAAACACATCTATGCAAGTCATGCACTCAAAAGTCATAAAACACTGGCGACAGATTACAATACACACGCTTCAATAAAATAATATATTTACCCAACAAAATTTCCTACACTGTTACTTTAACAAAAAACCTGATGTAAAATTATTTGATTGAAGATAATTGCAGAAAACTCAAAAATTTTTGCTCCAACTCCAAATATCAAAGAATAAATTAAATAATTATGATCAATTCTTAATAAAAAAAGTTTAATATAGATAAAACAATTCACTTTTTAATCCAGATATAAAAATTCCCATAAAACAGCAGAATTACACAAATAAAAACAATTACCTTAAAATCAAATTCCAATATTTGTAAATGCAATTTTATTAATTACAATAACTAGACGGGAAATTTTTTTAAATTAAATAATCCTTAATTTAAACAATAGTTATTAATAAATACTTTGACTTACACTCAATACCAACCTAATTAAATTAAATAATTAATTGATTATTTACATCATACTTCTGAATGACATATCAGCAATATGTAAGTTACCTAGAGCAAATATGTAGATGCTGATTTAATTATTCAAAGCATAGCTCAAGGGTGAAATATAATTCAAATAATACAAATGATGATGAATGTGTTTTATATAAAGTTTGAAAAGAATTATTCTCTCCGTCTATATCTTCAACAATTGATGATCACAGATTTGAATAGGTTTCTTTTGACTAGATTTCCAATCACTTGAAACCGAAATTTCAATTCAACAATGGAAACTGTTCTTGATAAATAGAGTTTAAATCAATTCTAGACCTTCAAGGTTCATCTAAAAATATATAAAAATATCATTATTAGTTTTTATGACTGAATATTGATTGTTTTACTTAAAAAGAAAAGGATACAAATAAGACCAAACAAATATTTCTGCCATCATATTTGTATTGATAAATTATAGCTTTAAAAAATCAAAAAAAATTTTTACTTTGATATAATGTCATGTTTAGAAAATAAAACAATCATTCTTTATAACTTTACAGACTTACAAATAAAAATTATATATTTTTTTTTTCAGGGGCAGAGTAAAACGTTTGGCACATGTCTGAAAGGTAGGGCATTTGAATCCTACAGATAATCTATGTATAAAATATTGACTGGTGCACGTTAAATCTGTTTGGGTCACAAAGTCTTACAAGTTCTCATGGCAATTCAATACCTTTGGGGGTACTGAATCGAAGATTGATCGTTTTCAGGTTCCGGTCAGAATAACGATGTGTGAGAGGTGTGTATAAGTCCGCCCTCTAAAGCAGGCTATGATGTATATGTGGGATAAAGTTGTATTCTTGGTTATAGATGGCGCCTCTGAAAAACAAGAAGAGCACCCCTCTGCCTTAAATTCGCTTGGTGTTACCGCAGTAAGGCTTTCTAGTATAGGCAAGTAGCATTCGTAACAACAGGAGTATATTTTTAAAAATACTATAAATTATCAAAATTAAAAATTTAAAATTACCTTAATTAATCAAAAACAATCTTAAATGTCTTTAATTAAATATTATCTTTGAAATTAAAGGTTGAATAATTACAATAGGAGCATAAAGATCATAGTAATTAAGTTTCTTAGAGCATGGTGAAATTGAAAGTGAAATGCTGCAATCTGAAAGTATAGAAACTTTTTTTTTTCATTAATAAATATGTTAGTTGAAAGTGTGTATTCTAATTCTGAAATTATAATAAAAATTGTGGTTTATTCACTTAGATACATATTGATTTTTAATCTTTTTTATTTTAAAAGTACTACTATAATGATGTGATTATCTGAATAAATTAAAGTGCAGAATTATTTTCTTAATGATTATAATAGGCAAATTTTTTTCTATGCAGCCAAATAAAACAAATTCGTTGCAAGTAAGCTATGTGTTAGTTCTTAAATAATTTGGTTAACGAAGATTAAAAAAATAAATAAATGAAAAGTAATAGTCTATTTTGCAGAAAGTTAAGAAAAACACTAGTAATATAATTAAAAAATCAATAACTTTAATTGAATACTTTATATTTAGGGTCTGAAGTCAAATAATTGTTCTTTTGCAGATAACTAAAATTTCAAAATACATTAATCCTCTCGAGGAGTCATTTTTTTTTAAATATGTTCAAAAATTCCAAATTTTTTATTACTAATTTTTTTCACATATATTTACAAATTAAAACTAAAGATGTATGAGGTCTGGGATTTCGTTAAAAAATTAATATTTTACTCGGCCAATTAGGGGTACACGGCAAAAGTTTTATTAGTTACTTGACTAGGTATTATAACATTTATACAAAACAAGAAAAAAATCGTACACATAACAAATATTTTAGAAGATATAATTCTTAAGCCTGTATAAATAAAAACATGCTTTCATATTTGAATTTTTAAAAAAATTCTAAAAGAATTTTGCAATGCTGTTTAGATATAGAATAATTAACTTAAAACTTTTATTTTTAGCTGAAGACATCTACTAAAAGTAGACTTTATAGTTAAATTTTGAATCTGCAATTTTGCATCGATTTAATTAAATTTTCAATTGCGTTTATTAATGTACTTTCAGTTAAGAAAAGGATGTTTTACATATATTTTCACAAAATGATCGTATATTAAATGAAAAATGTTTTGACTATCAGGATTTAGTTTTTAAACATCATTTAACAATTAATATCATTTGAAAGCAATGAGAGCTACTTTAATTCAATCATTTTAAATTTTTGATGTTTAGTGAGAAATGTTATCTTATAACCAATGTTGAAGAGAAGATTTATATAGCAGATTCAATATCCGTATCCACATAATTTTGAAGCTCCAAACGATTAAGTAACTCCTAGATTAAGCAACAAACAATGGGAAAAATTTACTTTCATTAAAACATTCTCTGTGAAATTAACATGTATTTGCATTACGCAGTGAAAATAATTACGAAAACCTCCCATAGTTAATCTAATGATAAGAGAACTTTAACCAGACTGGTTGGAAATAGAATTTATTGACCTAACGAGTAGTAAACATGCTTATTCTAAATCTGAATATGGTTGTGTCGAACATAAATGAGTGTCACCCGGCTTTGGATACCCAGCAAAACAGCCAGATTTCGACCACTCAAAACTGAGTTTTGAGGTTTAAAACTAGGTCTGGGTACCCATACCAGCAGTGAGAATTTTTTCACTGGATTTGGGTAATAACTAGATAAATATAGTGTAGTAGGGAACCCGGTACATCCCAAATTAAAATATACAAAAAATTTATAAAAGAGTTTCTTTTTCAATATAGAATTAGATAATTAAAAAAGGTTGTATGAAAATTAAAAAATATCTAGATAAATACAAAATTTTGAAAGTTAATTTTTGTTAAATTAAAATTTGTTTTATGAAATGCAAAGATAAAAGGTTTTGAAATGGATCTTCAGATTCATCACTATCTGCTGAGCAATCAGTTTCGCTATAACTATCTTTAATATTCTGGAAATCAGAGTCAGAACTGCTATTAGTGTCAGAAATATTGTCAGGAATGTAAGTTATATAATTCGCAAAATACTTCCTACCAGACATGTTTAGCTTTGAAAAGAATGTACAAAATGCTGCAAAACATGCTTCTATATGGACAACTAATGCCATCTGTCGAACCCAGGTTTAATTAACCTTTTTCTTCTCGCTCCCATGAAATTGACAGGGTGAGGTTTCGTCCTCTATTTCTCGCTCCCATGATATTGACGTGCTGAAGTCTTCAGTAGTAACGCGCCAGTAAGAATAAAATTAATTCATTTCTTTTCCCCGAAAACATTTTATTTCTCATTTTACACACTAGATGGCAGTACCAGGATATTTTTAAGGCAATTGTAGATAGTTTCTTTTAAAGTAGATGTCAGCACTAATCAAATGCAAAAGCTAGAAAAATAGACATTTTTACGACCGTTTTCTTGAAAATCTACCAATCATTAAGGAGCTAAACATATAAATATTAAAGAAGAGCCAAAATGAAATCAAAAACAAGAATAGAGTGGGTTGCAGGTCACGTAAGATTTGCTACCTCTAAATTGCCCATGGAAATCTTGGGATTTACAGTGAAGGGGTAAATTTTTACCTTCAAGGCCTGATTCCTGGTAATCTCGGCATTTCCTCACCAGCTTCAACCTCAAGTTCTGGTGGTCTGGTCCATTTTATAAGCATTTCAGGAGACCTGTACAGGAATATCAGCTTAGCAAACAGATCTTCCTCAAGAGTGAATTCGCCACTTTCTCGCACCAGATAAATATTCATGCAAAGCTGTAACACTCTGTCAACGTAAGGCATGTCATCAAACATGATATTGGAGGAAGTGCCTGCCACAAATCCCCTCACAACACGGGATACAACAAGAGCAAAAGTGGTGTAGAGGCCCACAATCCTGAAATCATAAGGAAAATGGTAATTAAGGACAATAAGTAGAAACTACCAAATACTAACCATACATTATTTAACACTCAAACAGTCTGCATGCAAATACTGCCCTGCAGATCTGTTTACTTTCTACTTTAACAAATTCTTCTGTTTTCTCTGAAGTTATTAGGTAAGAAAACAGATTATACAGAAATATTATCTTTTGTTGAGCTTACTTTTAAAACTAATAACTATAAAGTTATTAATTGATGTCAACTTAATTCGAGTAACAAAACAATTATAAGAAATAACAATCATACCCATATCCAGAAATAATGTATAATTCAGTAGGGAAGGCTTTGTCACTAAAGGCAACTAATCACAAAGAATCGCAGTTATTAATTCCACTTATTGAGTAAGGAGGGATATCACAGACATCTCGAACTTCCCACCATTCTATGTAATGTCAGATGGTAGTGCTTAATGACTCAGATGTATTCAGCATATCACCGGTCCACATGGATAAATTCAAACCTCGAAACTCTGTGGGACCAAAAAATCGTTTGCTTCTATCAGCTATAAAGAGAAAAACATAATATTATAAAGGCATAAAATAAAAATGCCTATAGAGCATTTGGGTTTAAAGAAATGATTCAGTTCAGAAATAAATGCAAGACATGAAAAATATAAATAAAACAAATTATTATGAACTTACAGTAAAATTTCTCTATTTGGAGACATTATTAGGTCTCGATGTTGATCGTCGAATATAAGTTCAGACTGACTTTTGGAGGTGACAAAATTTTGATTTTGTATAATCGATGTAATATTAATAATAAATATAAACAACCGGACAGAGTAAGAGTCATCACGTCAAACTGAATAAGGTATCTTGGTCACTTATTTAGATTAGTTGTAGTTCATTTATGCAGCACTAGAGCTGCACAATGGGCACCGGTGATGGTCTGGGAAACATCCATGAGGATGATCCGAAGACATGTCATCAAAATTTTGATGCTTTGCAGAGGGGATGGCACTTCCACTTCAGTAGCCCGACGATCTATACGCGAAGTTGAGCACTTTAAGGTAGAACAGTTTAATGAGGACCACTACCTCACACCCTCAGTCCCTACGCTGACCGATCCAAGTAGTCCCCAAACCGCACACTTTCGGTGATCTGCTAGGAACAGTGTCTGAACTATCAGTCCACTGTGGGTCCTTATTTAGATTAGAGGATTACAGCAACATAAAGCTATTAACCATAATCAATTAATAATAATCAATCACTATAACTTAATGTATAATTTTAAATGGTCTGAAATATTTATATTAATGTACTAGCAGTTAAAGGAATAATATTGATGGAATTTGATTTTCACTCAAATAAGATTTTTGAGAAAAAAAATATTAATGATCAAAGAAAAAGGACTAGACGATTAATTGTAAATTTAAAACCATATGACATTAAAACACTTTCAATCCAAAAAATTTTGATGCCTGAATAATCAGTATGAATGCACTAAAACCAAAACTCGACAAGAATTCATATGAATTTACAAAACATAACTCACTTTTCTTTTTATAAAACTTATCAACCACTATAGCACTGCCCGAGCTTGGAATTTTCACAAAGTTCGGGAAGAACTCAGTTAAAGTGACAGCCTTAGGAATGGAGCCAGGAATTGTTGTGGCATTGACACTGAGTGCTGCAGCGAGATTTTTCTTTTGAGGATCAGTCAAAACAAGTTCTTTTTGATCTTTTACTTCGGGATTTGTCCCATGATTCTCTTTCTTCCTCATAAAAGACCACGAAAGAGTCATTTTCACAGTGGAATTCACTTTCTGCAGCTCTTCCACCAAAGCATTTTGACTCGGAGGGCTGATGGTCCAGATTGAGGTGGAGTTATTACTAAGTTCCACAACTACAGCATCCTCTCTACTATAACCAGTTAAGAAACTTGTTGTGGAGGGATCAGCCAGTTCGGCAACAGCGCCTTCAAGTTCCTTCCACTGGCGATCATTGAAGGGTTTGATCTGTTCCCCTTTCAAAGCTGTGGTTCTAAATAAGGGTTCGTAACCCGTTATAGACAGTTCAAATGTGCCGCTTATTGGCAAGTTGGTGCTTCCGACTGTGTTCCCCAAAGCAAACAGTAACAGTGGGAACCAGATTATGAGTATAATGAAAAATAACAGTGAGCAGCCAACTCCATACTTAATGAGAGCAGTCCGTTTTGCTCCCCTCGGAGTTGGGTAGTCAGCTTCAGCTTGTCTTGTGCATTTTAACACAAATATACTGGCGTAAACATCTTTCATCTTTAGCCAGTTGCGGATATTCATGCTTGTATCTGTCCATATCCAATCCATCAAACTTCTCAGTTCAGACAAAAGTGGTATAATTATGTACCTGTGAAAGTTTTTTAAAAAATTAATGACAAACATTATAGGAAAAGCAACAACAAAAAAGCATCTTATTAAAAAGAGATTATAAATTTATGAAAAAAAAGATAACAATTTATTAAAGTTAAGTGACAATCAAGAACAAGTTCTAATAAATATACGAAAAATATATGATAGACGTCATGTATTTTCTGATGCCCTATCTTTAAATGTAGAAGAAAAAAAACTTCAAAAGATAAACAATTTATTTAGTATCTAAAATCATAGAGTAGAACAAGGTTGCTTTTGAACACAGTAAACTGGCTTTTCTCGATGTAATCAGGTCAGAAATCTGGGTTTATAAAGGAAAGTTTTAAATGAATGTCTTCAGTTAGCATAATAGTCAAAGGAATAAAAATAAAAAGTTAGTAGATGACATGATACCATGGCTGTAAAAACATTCTAATAGTGACTAAGAGTTTAAAAATATATAACTACTTTGTATTTTTCTCATACTACACTGCCTTCAGAATGAGTAATTACAATCAATTCAGAAATACTACAAGAAATGTTCTATTTTTTCACTCCTGAGAAATACAAAAAAAAAAAGTCAATGTGTTATCACTAAATTTTTTTATCAGAAGGTAAAATATTTTAATGAATAGCCATTATTGATTGTAAAGCAAATTTTTTACACAATTTGAATATAACCATATTTTATCATAGCTCCGTCTCTTCCTTCAGATTGAACTGTCACACAGTGCTCGTAATCTATATGGTAACCCTCTCTGAGTGGAGTACATTTTCCGTTGTCCACGTTCCGAAATGCAGCATTACTTGCAGTGATAGCTGGGGGAGAAATTCCAATTAATATTTATTTTAATATTCCAAAAATATTGATTGCACTATGCGCACTTAATCGATAATGAATCTCAGTCATATAATTACATTATTTCAACAACAAATATATTTCACACAAGAGAACATTCAGAGGAATATTCACAAAATTCGACAAAACTCATCTATGGGTTAAAAGAAAATTCCAAGAAAATTGCACTATTCGAATTTTCATTCTGAAATTACGGTAAAATAGCCGGAAGTAGTCTGACCATTCGATTAAAAGTAAAGTTCATGGTTAGGAACATTTTTTTAGTTTTACAACTTAGTAATCGTTTACAACTGGTACGGTTAAAAAGCTGTGAATACAAAACTATATGGTTTTGTAAACATTTACAACTAAAATAGTTTCAAAACCATAAAAATGAAACTTAAACGGACATTAGAGCTCTGTGAGTACAGCGTCATTTGTGCGTGAATGATAGTTTCGTATTTTTATAGTTCAGAATCACCAGCTGAAGAGTGCGGAACACAGGAATCTTTTCATGTACTGAAGAAATATTATAATATCAACGCTGGGATTCGAATCCCTGTTTAATCAGTCATGAGATTAACCAATTACCCTTCTCAGTTACAGTATGTGGCAAGCTGCACATAACAAAATTGCATGAAAAGGTGGGCCTAGTTTGGCGCGGATAGAATTCTGATCGTTTAACCATATTAGGAAGGAAAAAAATTATCAGTAAACGTTTGTTTTATTCTTAAGAGTTTGAATATCATTTTTTTTATGGTTATTTACCTGTTTTGATTGAATATAGCAAAAAAACAATTAAATAACAATTAAAATTGCTATTTAACCATTTTTGCCCAGAAATTTCTGACAGTGTGTACATGCGCTGCTGGAAAAATTTGACAAAAATTGTACAACTGTTAGCAGAATATTTGATAAAAGTTGTGCATTTGTTTGTGGAAAATTCCACAAGAATTATAAATATGTTAGAGGAAAATAACGCAAAAATTGTACTTGTGACTTAGGAGAAAAACGGATAGGGATTGGCATCGTACATTTACTGGAATATGCTAGTTCGAAACACAAGAGATGCTCCTTCGAATTAAGTAAATTTTAATCAAGAGAATTAAAGGAATTTCTTTTTCATCATATAAAAGAAATGTGCTACTTTTGAAGTAAATAACACTAGCTTTGATTTTTTTATTTATTCATTTTTTACAGCATTTTTCTTCCTGTAATTCAGCAATTTGTTTTTTATACAGCAGAGATACAGTGCCACCTAAAAAAGAAATACTATCAAATTCCAGAACTTTAAATTGTGGAAGCGTTTAAAAATGATTTCTTACCTGTTAGTACATAGTCTTTGGGGCATTGTCTGTAATCCTCTAAATAAATGTAAAGCAAACGCGATGGTTTATCGTTGAAGAGATCTGAAGCATCCCAGTTGAAACATTTCACTTTGTCAAGATCCTTAAATTCATCTTTATCATCCCTAACAGAAAAGATACAAATTCAGAAAATTTCCCAGTAAAAATTTACTGCTATACTACAAATTAAAAGTTTATAAATTTGTTATTCATTTACAAACTGATTCTTCAATTTGATTTGATGATTTGTTTATTCACTTATTATTCTCTTCCTTTCTTCCCCATTCAATCACTTTGACTCATTCATTTATCCACTCATTCATTCACTTGTCTCTCATTCAATTATTCTATCACTATTATGCAAATGGAAGTTATCGTTTACCTATCGTTACTGTTCATTTACAAACTGATTCTTCGATTTGATTTGATGATTTGCTTATTCACTTATTATTCTCTTCCTTTCTTCCCCATTCATTCAATTTGACTCATTCATTTATCCACTCATTCATTCATATGCCCCTCATTCAATTATTCTATCACTATTATGCAGATGGAAGTTATCGTTTACCTCATATTCCGGGTATGTAAAAATTCGTTTACCAACTCCATTTATACACTTAATTTCTATCACTCATCCATCCCTTTATTCATTCGCTTTTGCACTTATGCTTTTACATTCACATTGAACGATATCGTTTATATCATTTTCCTCGTATGAAGATATTTATTGAACCACTCCTTTCATTTTTTCACTTTTTCATTCTTTTATTTGTAACCACTATAACATTTATTATGTTTTTAGACTGCGTCGTTTTTAGATTCATATTGAACTATGTCGTTTTATCCATATCATGCAAATGACAATATTATTAATTAAACACCTACTAAAATTATAAGGCTTGGTGTAAAACAAATACAATACCTTAAATATATCATCCCTTGCCATAAAAAGAAAATTTTTCATAATAAACAGTCGAATAGTGATTTTTTAATATATTCAAATCTTTTTTTTTTTTATATTATTAAGCGTAAAAACTTGAAATGGGATCAATTAAATTAAATTATATCATATTCCAATGATGACGCCATTTCTTTTCGTGGTTATTTCTGGACTATTGCAATCTATGTTCCAAGTGACCAATGGGGATATATCAGGAGCTGATGGCTTGTTGTCAGTGTCCAAAATATGGAATTTTATTTCTCGTAGCCATTTCTAAAAGAGGAATGGTTATTTATTCTAAAAATATATATGTTATTAATTATGTTACATTTAAAAGTAATACACTTTAATTCAAACTTGGCTTTTATAATTTCTTCTTTAATCTTTTTCCAGGAAATTATTTGTCTTGTTTTTGAAATTAAAAAAAGGAAATATTTCTGTTATAGCCCATTGTTGGCCAAGAAGGTTGCGTAGGTTAGGTTCACCACAAATTCATGACTAACACCATGATGATGGCAGAATAGCGCAATGACCGCCTTCATTTTACAGAGACTGGTACCAACGGCTCAGTGCCCGCACGGCTATTCTTTTTATGTTACTTTGGTTATAACATCTGGAGTGGACTAATTTAGTTAAACTGTTTAAAATGGAAGATAGACCCGAAAAAAGTAAGTTTTCAGGTACCTTGAGTTACTAAAAAAGAGTATAACGTTTACTCCTTACGTTTATGATGTTCCTCGTATTAAAGGAACAGGACTATAGATCACGCGTAATCACTTAATAACTGAAAATTAATCTTTTTCTGGTACTTTTCGAAATATTTTCGAAAAAATTAAATACGTTGATATCTGATTCACACTCACATGTTCTTCACATTTTTTTCTTATTTTGTATCGAAATCAAATTCATACATTGGCGAAAGATAAATATAAAATTCGATTTTATTTTGCAACTTATGCTATTGATCCTTTAAAATTGTTCTTACTTTTTAATAAATTCGAAATTAAAATCACCATTTTTCTAGCACTATTATTCAACAGTAAGCAGTTCATTTCTTTAAATTTCCTTTATTTTGATTTCGGTTTATTGTTCACTGTACAATATTTAATATACTAATCAAAAAGCACTTAGTTTGATCAAGCAAATAAACAGATCTTTATTTTTTTCGTAATTTTGTCATCGGGAACGTACATAGAACATTTCCTTACTGTTTAGAATTTTTTTTCAAAGAGAAGTGAAATATTTTCTAAATAATTTGGAAGCTTACATACCAAAAATTGATTAAAAATTTAAAAATAGAAAAAAAAAGTGAAAAGCTACTAAAAAATTATATTAATTAATAGCAAAAATTTCAGGGTAGTTGTTTATTTTTCAGTTTCTGATTAAAAAATCGTTACTGATAAAAATAGTGCGCAATAATATCGAATAAAACGTTTCATCATAAAAATGATTGACCTTTTTCATATTTATTTATGATCAAAACCATGCACTTTTAAATGTATTTTATTATTTTTATAATAAGCTACATTTTCAGATCTATTTTATATAGAATATCATAAAGTCCCTGAATATTCAATATACAGTAGAATACTTTTTTGAAACAGGTTTTCCACTTTTTAAATTTTTCCAATTAATTTTCTAAGTTTTTTTTTAAATAAATAATTAAAAAAAAATTTGTCAATTCCATAGCTTTTAATAGTTTTCTAGCATTTCCTTACACCAATTACATTGTATATTTTTAACTGTTAAATCCGTTAGTAAAAAAATGTACAAGGAAATTATTGTTACTTTATGAATTTAATGTCATGAATTTAATACAAACACCAAAATATTTTTCCTTTTTTTTTTAAACTTTATGAATTATAAGTCTCAGATGTATAGTATGAGTCTATTAATGATTTAATTAAAAGCATTACTGTTGATGTTTAAATTTTTAAAACATTTTAAGATAGCTTATTATTTAATAATTTGAAATTGTATATACATTTGAATTGTTAGTGTATATTTATGTAATTATGCAGATTAACGGCGATTGATTGTATTGCAACTGTACGAATTGTACTGTAACAATACATTGTACATAATATACATTGTACATTGTACATAATGTATAATTATAATACATTGTACTAGAACAAATTGTAAATTTTAAAATTTAATGGAATAAGAAATAATCACATATGTTATGCCAAAATAATTATTACTGGAATTATTTATAGTCCTTTATATATATATATTGATATTAGTTATATCAAAATTGCTCAGTAAGTTAAGTTTCAGAATTCTTTCTACATTTGCTTACCATGTACATAGACCATCCTTTCTTTTCAACAACTGAAGTTAAATTAGAAGATTTACAAAGAGCACAAGTCATTTTCACATTCTTCTTAGGTTTATCTTCATTCAAAGATGAATTGTCATAAACATGACTAACAGCAAACATTCCACAAGATTTCTTCAATTTACAGGCAGTCGCGCAGTTAGATATGGAATAGGCTGTAAAAGACTGAATCACCGATTTCGAATCACAAATCAAATCTCGATCAATCAACCTAAATAAATCGTTTTTGGCTACCACACCACAAAAAACAAAAACAAACATTGGACAGAGAAAGTTGAAACTTCTGTAAAATACCATTATTAAAACGTGTTTTAACTAACTTAGTTAATAAACGTTTAACTAATTTAGGACGGAAAAAATTCGTAATTGGTTTTAAAAGAAGTTAAATATTCAAAATGCTTTTTAAAGGAGAGTTGTACATTTTTTCTTTAATAAATATAGATCAAGTTGAGTTTCGTTTAGTTAAATTCCGAGTTTCAATTATTCTGTAATAATTCTAAGCACTGGTATTCTTAAATAAATTCGATTTTAATTCTTTTGCATAAAATATCAGGGCTATTTAATAACCTCAAAATGGAATCTAAATATTCAATTGTCTCTTAATATAATCATTCAATCGCAAAATGCTTTAAAAAAAACTATGAATAAAATTTCTAGTTTAATACTAGATAAATTCTTGATGAAGTACTATTCTTTTTAACTGCTTAATTTATATAACAACTGTTTATCAAACTGTTTCAATTTTGAAAACGATTTCAAACAAAAATGGAGATTTGGAATATTTTCTAGTGAATATTCATCAGCACTGTCTTCGGCAATACAAACATTCCAAGACGTAGATCAAAGTTAAAATTAAGACGTATTTTTAACCTGGAGAATTCCAAATTACTCTTTTTCCAAACCAAACCATGGTGAGAAAATTGTACAAAACATCAAATTACATCGTTTACTTCTTGATGCCATTTTTGCGTGCTTCTAGTAAAAATGTTCTGCCCAGAACGCATTTCGTTATGGTGTTTATACAACATTAGGAAATGAAATGATGTGTTATTATTCTTGCCTACGTAACAAAAGGCTTATTTTCTTTTTATGTATTCGGGGTGACACCATTTTAGCCCAGCCCACAAACGGTAATGGATAGTAATGATATGGAATCAGATGGGAATGTCATTTCTAATTGATAGGGTTGGCCATATTAGAAATGTTTTCTCTTTGCTAGTTGTGCTCAAATGGATTATGTTCTGGATTGGAAAGATATAAATACGCATAAAAAAGCTTGATTTTAAATACACAATCTAAACAAGAAAAATTTATATTTGTCTCAACTAATTTTAATTATAAAATGTGTGATAAAGGGTTAATGAATTTACTGATTTTCATTTTAAAAATATGAATTAATAGCTGTAAAATATTTTGGCTAAATTTTTTTTAAAAGAGAAAGAACAAACAAATACATGAGAAAAATAACATACGTATACATGAAAAGTTCCAGTGTTTTATTTAAACGAGTGATCTTCGTATGATAAAAATATTAGAAGATTTAAGTAGCAAATAATGTATCTTTCTATATTACAGAATAGTAACCTTCGCCACCGAAGCAATTTTGGTTGTTTAACTTAACGTTACATTTTGTTTCGCTGCCTAAAAACTATTTCACTTAAAATTATATAAAGCGATGTGAAAAAGGCACAGTTAGTAGGATGGAATAAAAAATGTTAACTTTCGACTATTGGTTAAACTTGTAGCTAAAAATATCACGCGGGCTCTATAGACCGCAGAAATGCAACTACAGATTTGAAATTTGACGTGCTGGAAGGACTATAGTATTTGTTTATAAACTTAACTCCGATTTTTTTAAAATTTGATTTGTTCGATTTTTTCCCCGCTATTTCTTTTTTTTTTCCTTATTTGCTGCGCAAAAACTCGATACGACTTAAAAATTTGAAATTGTGGAGAAATGTAGAAAAATGGACAGATGGTAACGAAACAAACAAAAAGTTATTAATCGTTAACTAGTTCAAGAACTATTATCTGCTAAATTTGTAGTAAAAAATATGTTACGTAGATCTGTCTCCCGCTGAAAAACGAAAGAAAAAAAAAGAAGGAAAAAAAAGAATTGAACTTTAACATATTAAAGGAGCCATTTTTACTTAGAGTTTTTACTAGAGTTTTACTAGAGTTTAGAGTTTTACAGTGAATTTTTTTTTCTTCTTTGAATTCCAATTTGTTCGAAGTTATTTCAATTTTAAATGCTTCTTCGAGAACTTTTTCTCAATTCTTTTCCTAATTCAAGAGGTCTGATTTAAGTCTCATTTTCACCCTCTTTTTTTTTTCTCGGTGGAATACAAGGATAAGGTATTAATGATCACTTGGTCTTATTTTTTCATTTTTCAGTTACATTTTAAACTTTTCCTAGCCCGAAGTAAATAAAAATTAGCATCTAAAAATGATGGCGAAGATGGTAGTGCACGCCAAACATCAGTGGACAGGCGTAGCTCGATCTCCTTACTGTATAATCTGAAACTGATAAGACCAAAAATTGACAACTATATATGAGTGTGGCTATGGTTAGAAACAAGAAAATCTGGAAAATTTTATTTTATCACAAAATTTCAGCCATTTGAAAACGAAAATCGACTTCTTTTAGCATTTGAACGTACATAAAAAAAAAATTTAAATTTTGGAGAAGGTTCAATTTTTGTTAGTTCCAACCATAGTCACACCAATTCTTTACAAATTTTTAAAGTGACATCAAAATCGATTGAGCAATTATTATTAGTCTCTTTAACGAGTAAAATTACATCTCCTTAATTCTTTCTTCATTGAGTCACATAATTTGTATTCTTTCGGTTCATTCTATTTCAAGTACAGACCATTATTTTTTAAATTCAGGTGATCATCCATTTCGTTAAGATTAACATACTCACAAAATGTACCTACACAAATCTACAATAATAACTTAATTTGTTAACAAAATATTGTTGTTTTGTGAAAAATATCGACTTTTAAGAAAAATAAACTATGATGGTTTGAGAAGTAATAACGGAGGTTAGGTTAGCGGAGCGAGTAGGGAACGCTGTGTGCAATAAAAATGATTTTAAGAACTTAGGAACCTTTCTTTTTCGGATTTCCTTAAAAAATAACCAGATTTTGTTAAATTAATAATCCCAAGAAACTGAAGCGGTAAGATATCACTTATTAAAAAAAACTTTATTTGTTTCATAAATATGCAATTGGGAATAAAATTTGAATTATAAATTTTGCATTATCCTGTAGAATATTATTACCTTGCGCAGATCCAGATTCGGGCCAATCCAAGGTAACTAACAAGTCAAAAATCAAACGAGCTTCTGTATCTCTGTAAGAACACATCATAAGTTGATTTCATCATCACCATCATTTTATTTTCATATTTTATAATCTGGCAAACTTGGTTCGATATTTTAAATTATTTTTGAAAAATAAGTGTAAGTAAATTTGAATTTGCTACTGACTTTATATGTTATATTTTGAGTTTCATTCTATTTTTTGCTTGATTGCTTTATTTTGCATTTTTTGTTTCATTTTACATTTTTTGCTTACTAAGTTCCATTTACGTTTCCGGTTTTGGTGCACCTCACACTATTGCATTGATATATTTTGCTTTGGCTATATTAATACAATATTAGAAAGCAATTTTTCCGGATATAATCGTGTGAGCTCATGACAAAATTATATCTCTGCTATATTTTTTTATAATTTTTTCCCATGCTTTTACAATATTTATAACTTATATATATGTACAATTAAACGTATTAGTGAGATAATTTATATACTTATGTATTTTTTTGTTGTGACTGGGGTCGCATAGTGGACTCATCGTAAAGACACGGTTTCTAGTAGAACACCGAAGTCGAGCATCATGCCTGCGGTCAGTAAGCAGGTAGGTGATCACTTTGATCAAATTGCGTAGGTACCGAGGGTGAGCGGTATCGGTCCTCGTTAAACTGTTCTACCTTAAAGTGCTCGATTTCACACGCAATCGCCCGGCTAAAAAGGCAGGGGAGCCACCCTCTCTGCAGAGGATCAAAATTGCGATGGCATGTCTTCGAATCATAATCAGGGATGTTACCCAGACCGTCGACAATAGCCCGTTGTGCCGACCCAAAAGTACCTACCTGTTGTGACTGGACTGGAAATAATTTTGATATCATCGAAATTGAGTTTATGGCCAAGATTCCGACAATGTGCGGCAATTTATGATATGTCGTCTCCTGATAATGGGCATATCGCGTTCTTTCTTTGTTCTAAACTTTAAAGCGCCTCTGGTTTGTCCGATGTTGCCAAGGTCGCATTGGCAACATCAGAGGTAAATGTCTCACCAATTTTCAAAATTTAGAGGATCTTTGAAAGATATAAATTTAATTTTGTTAACGAGCCTAAAAATAACTTTAAAACAAAAACGGCTGAGGATATTAGCGATTTCATTACAAAAACGGAAGAAAAAAACGGTAATGTAGCAATTAGTTTTAACATTTTTATTTCTCTCTAAGCTACTGTGGGTTTTCTAGTTTTGTTTCGCTTGCAACTTTACGTTTTAAGTTGCAACTTACGTTGCAACTTTACGTTTTAATATCTTCACTATTATTTCTTCTGGTTTTGGCCTAATTTTGGGAGCTTGAAACATATATAGACTTTCATTTCCGTCAGCATATTTTTGAAGCGAATGAAGTTCTTTTTAATAAGTACAGTAGAGCGCCGATTATCCGAACGTCCAATTATCCGAACTATGTCCGAATTCGTTTTATTTATTTTTTTTAGAATACTTAACTTATCGACAATTTTTTTAAATTTAAAAGAATAAATAATATCCACTACATCTGAAGACCATATTCAATTTACAACCTTTTGTTAACAGCTTTCTTACTGTAGCCATACATACATGTATTGTTATACAGTTAAACCTACATACCCCTTTAGCCCTCTTCAACTGAAAATTATCATCAAAGAATGCGAGCTTCATTTTGACAATCTACAATTGTTGGAAAGCGGAATGTGTTTATGAATAGATAAGTGCCGAAATTCTACAATTGGGGGATGGGTAGTTGTCACTCATGGTTAATGATTAGTGATTACAGTGCTTGGAATCTTAAATCTTGGAATAAAATTCTTATCAGAAAAACAAACAAAACTGCAGTTTGTGAATCGGTAGATCTTTCGGGTGAAAATATGCCATGTTATACAGCAGAAGAAATAGAAGACTGGTGTCGAGACACTGAAAACGACNTCATTCTTAACTTTACAGACCTACAAATAAAAACTATATATATATATATATTTTTAGGGGACGGGTAAAACGTTTGGCACATATCTGAAAGGAAGGGCATTTGAATCCTACAGATTATCTGTGTATAAAATATTGACTGGCGCATGTTAAATCTGACGGGGTCACAAAGTCTTCCAAGTTCTGATGTCAAATCAATACCTTTGGGGGTACTGAATCGAAGATTGATCGTTTTCAGGTTCAGGTCAGAATAAAGATATGTGGATGTGTGAGAGGTGTGTATAAGTCTGCCCTCTAAAACGGGCTATGAAGTATATGTGGGATAAAGTTGTATTTTTGGCCATAGATGGCGCCACTGAAAAACAAGAAGAGCACCCCTCTGCCTTAAATTCGTTCAGTGTTACCGCAGTAAAGCTTTCTAGTATTGGCAAGTAGCATTCGTAACAACAGAAGTACATTTTTAAAAATACTACAAATTATCAAAATTAAAAATTTGATATTACCTTAATTAATCAAAAACCATCTTAAATGTCTTTAATTAAATATTATCTTTATAATTACAGGTTGAATAATTATAATAGGAGCATAAAGGTCATAGTAATTAAGCTTCTTAGAGCAAGCTGAAATTGAAAGTGAAATTCTGCAATCTGAAAGTATAGAAACTTTTTTTTTTATTAATAAATATGTTAGTTGAAAGTGTGTATTCTAAATCTGAAATTATAATAAAAATTGTGGTTTATTCACTTAGATACAAATTGATTTTTAATACTTTTTATTTCAAAAGTACTACTATAATGATGTGATTACCTGAATAAATTAAAGCGCAGAATTATTTTCTTAATAATATAGCGTTTATTAATGTACTTTCAGTTGACAGAGGCATTCCACCAAAGCATTTTGACTCGGAGGGCTGATGGTCCAGATTGAGGTGGAGTTATTACTAAGTTCCACAACTACAGTATCCTCTCTACTATAACCAGTTAAGAAACTTGTTGTGGAGGGATCAGCTAGTTCGGCAACAGCGCCTTCAAGTTCCTTCCACTGGCGATCATTGAAGGGTTTGATTTGCTCCCCTTCCAGCGCCGTGGTTCTAAATAAGGGTTCATAACCGTTATAGACAGTTCAAATGTGCCGCTAATTGGCAAGTTGGTGCGTCCGACTGCGTTCTCTAAAGCAAACAGTAACAGTGGGAACCAGATTATGAGTATAATGAAAAATAATAGTGAGCAGCCAACTCCATATTTAATGAGGGCAGTTCGTTTTGCCCCCCTCGGGGTTGGGTAGTCTGCTTCAGCTCATCTTGTGCATTTTAACACAAATATACTGTAGTAAACATCTTCCATCTTCAGCCAGTTGCTGATATTCATGCTTGTATCTGTCCATATCCAATCCATCAAACTTCTCAGTTCATACAAAAATGGTATAATCATATACCTGTGAAAAATGTCAAAAAATTAATAACAAACAGAAAAAATAAACAACATTACAGAAAAAATAAACAACAACAAAAAAACATATTATTAAAAAAATTATACATTTTTTGAAAAAAGCTAACAATTTATTAAAGTTAAGTGACAATCAAAAACAAGTCCTAATAGGCTATAAAATTACGAAGAAATGTATGATAGACGTCAAGTATTTTCTGATGCCCTATCTTTAAATGGAGAAAAATAAAAGCTTCAAAAAAATAAACAATTTGTTTAGTATCTAAAAGCAGATTAGTGTAGAACAAGGTTGCTTTTGAACACAGTAAACTAGCTTTTCTCGATGTAATTAGACGGGGAATCTGGGTTTATAAAGGAAAGTTTTAAATGAATGTCTTCAGTTAGCATAATAGTCAAAGGGATAAAAATAAAAAGGTAGTAGATGACATGATACCATGGCTGTAAAAACATTTAAATAGTGCCTAAGAGTTTAAAAATTTATAACTACTTTGTATTTATCTCATACTACACTGCCTTTAGAAGTAATTACATGAGTAATTACAATTCAAAAGTACTACAAGAAATGTTCCAATTTTTTTCACACCTGATAAATACAAAAAAAATCAATGTGTTATCACTATATTTTTTTTATAAGAAGGTAAAATACCTTAATGAATGGGCATGATTGATTGTAAAGCAAATTTTTTACACGATTTGAATATAACCATATTTTATCATAGCTACATTTACCAATGCCATCACAGCCTCGATCTCTAAGTGTTTTATAAAAAATTTGAAGTAATTTTCTTTTTCTGATTCACTCTTTTTAGATTGCAGCAGCAACTAAAAAAACCTTCCTAATATTCCTTGCACAATGATGTACAAGCTTTTCCATGGTATATAAGAGCATCCAGATTTAAACACAAAGATTTCTCAGTGATATTTGAAAAACCTTAGCGATCTGGTAAATGTACAGAGCAAAACCAGATGAAATAAATGTTTACAAAGTAAATTCGCTTTCCCTCAGTTAATGTTCTGTATACAATGATCAGATATGGAAACTTTTAAAATAACTATCTAGAAATTTTAGAATATCAAGGGAAAAAAGAAATAAAAAACTCTACTTTGTGTTTTAGTACATTAGTATATTAAATAAATTAAATAAATATATTTCTGATGAAAAAAATCATATTACAGATACAAGTATCATTAAAAAAATACTTTATTTTGGATACTTTGATGTATCTAAAACTTTAATGTACTTTGAATGCTTAATTTTTTCCCATTTTTCTTAGACCTGCACATCAAATGTGTTCTTAAAATTGTACAATTCCTTTGTGAGGCAGTTCTTACAAAAGGCAGCTCACATAAACAGATATTATGTTACTAAAATTTGTTATACTATATGTTCGACTCATATTTTTTTCTCCATAACGTCTAACTTCCTCTAGCAGTCTGCAGAATAAAGGGCCATGGCTGTAGCGAAGTGTACCATGCCATATGTAATTAGATACAGTTGTTGGATGAGACTATTAGCTTTCTAATTACAAGTTCTTTCCAAAAGGAAAAAAAAATTCTTTTGGTTATTCGTTTCGTCGCCAAATGAGGCATGATCTTGAAAAAGAGTGTTCCTTGATCAGAATGGGTTAGGATCAGAGTACTGTTAAAATAACTAAAATGTAATTGAGTTCATTAAATTTAATAATAATTACCCTTTGAAGAGGATGAGATTGGCATAATTATACTTCTTGCAAAAGACATTTCCTAAAATTCTAGTTGGATAGTCTGACCTTATTTGATAAGCTGACAGCAAGAAATAAATGCATTTTATTACATACCACATCTTTGGCGGCAAGTTAGCTGCATTTGCAAAATCTCTAAAATACAAAATAAGAATTGAAAAATTAATGGCAACATAAATCGTCATGATTCATTGCAGACATTAATCATATTTTACAATAAAAACTAGTTATGCATTTAAAAAACTAAATTCCACACCTGAATTTTAAATAAGTAGGTTCACTAATTATTCATTTCAAAATATCGCAACGTAGTATTATTTTATTTTAATACTTTAAAAACTACTTTTTGGATATTTAAATTACATTGATCATTCAAATTAATGTCATTTATTTGTAAACTTATATTGCTTGTAAAAAAAAAAAACTGGAGAATTAAAATCTATAAACTATTAAAATCTGTTTGGGTAGCCTGATCATAATCAACTAACTGATAGTAAGAAATGAATCTCATAGCTTTTTACTTAAAAAAAATTATGATGCAAACTATTTGCGGCAGAAAAATATATTTGTAAAATAAAAATCTTAAAATTATATGCAATACTAATTTAAAATTTAATATGAATGCTACTAACATTTCTTAATAAGATAATTATTATTAACACTAATAATTACTAAGCTAATACCTAAATAATTTGACTTGTTATTTTAATTTCAAAATGTCCTAGATCATTAGTTGTAAAACTTGAAAAGTTACTCTGCAGAGATTATGTGATTTGACTGATGCTTATAAATGGAAAAAAATTAAGTGCTAAGTTTTCGAATATTATTGGCGACAAATTATTTGGAAAACCATTGTAAGAACTTACCGTGATGTGATTGCAGGAAGAATAAAAAACATCCACAGATGAACTATAAAAATTAGAATTACTTGAAATATTAACTTTCCTAAAATATATTTCCTTAAATACAAAGCTCTGTCAGTGACAATGGTAGCAAATTGAACAATTAGCATGATTAGGAAAGGTATTGGAACCTATAATGAAGAGGATAAAAATACACTATATCATATATTGTTAAACATATAATGTTGTTTTGAAGAATAATTTACAATCAAAAAAGTTTTTAACTGTTTAACATAACAGCTTATTCCAATTATTAGTAATAAAAAATAATGTAATAGTATACAATGAATTATAATAGTGCATAATGGAATTAAAAACAAAAATATTAATGTGTAATATGCAATAATTTAAGAGATAATCAGGGATGAGATTAGCCAAAAGGCAAAAAAGCTGAATTTTCACGATAGTAAATTTTATGCCAGCGCAACCCTTTAATAATAAATTCCACACAGTTTAATGTGATAAATAATGTGTTGACATACAATTGTGTACTAATTAGGACTGGGCGATATTAGAAATTATATATCGTGATATATCGTCAGTTTTGCATCGCGATATAGCGATGTATCGCGATATAGTATTTTTGAATTTCATTTACTTTAAGGCACAGAAAGTCAGATTTCTATCAAGACTTCATACGCATATTGATTTAAATCAATTTATAAATTTGAAAATATATATGTTTTGCTAAAGAAAGATATTAAATAAATTGACTAAGATGTACAAATCTTACTTAAAATATTTATTGAAAAAATGTGTGTAGATACAGAATGAAATATTTGCACATCTTTATCGTTTATAAGG
>NC_092209.1:65482832-65543547 GCF_043381705.1 Parasteatoda tepidariorum
GCTAGGGCGTAGATTGAATTTTCTGTTTATCTTTGAAAATCGTAAATAAATATAATTATTTTACTTCAATGACTGAATTTTAAAAAAAAACGGGATATTTATTTAAAAAAACGAAACTTTTAGAGAATCGGAGTTTTTGATAAAAAGGCTGAAATTCGAGAGACAAAAAAAATCTCATCCCTGTATAAAGGTCAACCAGTTTTATCCCAAGGAAATGATTTTTAGAGAAACTTCAGAGGGAGGAAAAGGGACTTCAACAATTTCCCTTCGCGGAAAATTAAATTCCTCATAAAACATTTTAACTTGGGCAAAAAAAAATTTCAGCGGAAATTAGCGGGAAAAATGGAAAAATCTTAAAAAAAGCGGAAATCCGCGAATCCGCGGAAGAATCTCATCCCTGGATAATGCATTTCCTTGTGTTGTCTAATCCATTTTTAGAAAACAAAATATACTTTTAATGTAACTGTTAACTCCAAAAATATAACAAAACATTTACGTAATTGTTTAGCAAAATATTTGGTAAAAATTGAATGGAACAGGCTTTAATAGCATCAATAATTTTACCAATATTTTATTAAAGCAAAAAGCAGTGCTTTATAAAGCAGCTCCTCTATTCAGAACTAGTGCTAAACTAATAGCATAAAAATGCTGTATAACTTCTTTAAAATGACTTATAATTAAATTTAAACTAAGTGTTCAATTTAGTAATTCCTATACCTTAATTTGGTTATTTTAATATAAAACAAAATGCCTTTTCTCATATTTGTAAAAGTTTAAAATTTAAATGATTGAGTAATTGATTTTTGTTTTAAAAATATATTACTACATTATATTTATTTTAAAATGATGGAAAAATTATACTTAGAGATTCACTATACCTCCTAAAAGATTTAAATAAAACTAACATATATTTTTTATCTAAATATTTTTATCTATTTTTATTTCAATTATTTAATAAAATAATTTATTTATTTTAATTATTTCATTAAACTAAATATTTTTATTTTTTTATCAAATAAGAAGGTTTGTTAGACTGATAGACGTATTTTGCAAAATAAGAAACTCATTACCACTTAAAATCTAACAAGTTATTAATTTTTAAAAATTTAAAACAATGATAAACTCCTTAGTAAAGCAAACGCAGATAAAGTAGGTGCAGTTATTTAGCCTTATAAAACATAACTAAAGACCTGAGAAAGTTTTTAAGACCAGAAACAAACTGAAACCAATAGAAAAAATATAGGTTCATATTTTGTTTTTACCATTCAATAATTGCACTTTCTTGCTAAACAACAAGAGGAATTTTAAATTCATTAAATAGCTACATTAAGAATAAATAAACATATATTTATTACCTTATTTTCTTCAAAATAGGAAGTCACATTTTCTGAACCCTCTGCCTGCAAGTCAAATTTAAAGAATTTAATAAAAATATGATCCAACTAAATAGGCAGATATTTATTTACTGTTTATTAAAAAAATTGTTTTGATTACATTAATAATAATAATAATACATTTCAATAGAGATGCATGAATTTTAAAAACTTTTCAATAAAAAATTCAATATATATATATATATATATTGGTGATAAAGATAATCTAAGTCATTAAATATTTTTTTTCTTCATAAATCATTACATTGTAACTGAATTAACATATATTCCGTCATTTAAAATAAATGAATAAATACAATGTCATTACTTACTTGCTTTATGAATAAATTATTTTAGTGAACAAACATTAGCATTAAGTAAATATTTTTCAAAATTTAAAAATATTTGCTGTTGTTGAGTCTTATTAATAAAAGATTTTTTTGAAAATTACTAAAGTACACTTCAATTGATTAGCATATTTTCGGTTGGCCACTCAAACCATAAAAATTACACTTTAATAAGTAAACTGGACTAGACTATTTCAAGATTCATTCAAAAAATAATAATAAATACTTTATTTTTGGTTAAAAAATATCAATTAAAATAAAATGTAATTTAAAATATAAATCACAACTTACTCCAAAAGCCCAGTAGCCAAAAACGACTATGAAAAAGTTAATGAAATCACAGAAGAACATATATGCATAGACATCAACTGTCACTCTATATTCTGGATAAAGGAGGTGGTAGAAGAACATTTTAATAGGATCCACAACAGAACCCACACTGAAAAAAAAAATTTCTCAGATAAGCAAGTATAATAATTCAGAATTAAAAAAAATTCAATTTAAAAAAATTTTGAAAGTAATAAAAAAATGAAAAGTTTTAAAGATATGTTTAACAAAATATATCATTACAAATTATAGAAGATGTAAAGTAGACATGGGCAAATACCTGGAGAAATAAACATTGATTGAAAAAGTGTAAACAAACACATTCTGTATTTTTTTTTTTTTTAAATATTCAATAATGAGATCAAAATCAATCTTCCACCCCCACCTTCTGGAGAAAGAGTAAGGGCATTTTTGAAATCCTTATGAATCCCTATTTTTTTTATTGCAGATTCGTATTCTCCAGAAAAAAGTAACCCCATTTGATCTATTGTTTTAAGCATTTTTCTTCCCAGATGCCCCGTGGCCCAATCACAGCGACACGGCGACATTGTAGCAGAATGATACAGAGTTCTTGAAGAAAGAATTTTCCTTTAGGAAGTAAAAAATTTTGGTTTTCTTTTCAGCAGAAATTTTGGACATTTTTTTTCTAAAATTTTATTTAGAAGATGTTTTTCATGCATAGGAGGGGAAAGAAATGTTCGTGATTTTTCTATTCCTATTTGAGAAGTATGAAAAATAAATAATGAAGTAAAAAATTTCTTTTCTGCAGAAATGTTTCAGTTCTCACTTTTCGGTTCACAACTCACACCAATTCCAACGTAAATATGTGTAGTGTTTTGATAATTTCTTTGCCAATTATTACTAGGAATTTTTGCTTTGTTTTTTCGAAATCCCGATGTGTTTCATTGCTCAGTTATTATTTATATTCTCGTGAATTTTTGAAATATATTGATACTATTACGGCACACGAAATTCAAATCGAGAATTCAAGAAATAATTCTTTAACATGCTCATTTTGAGCCGATATTTTCGATAATCCGTTCGGTATTTCAATCGTTCTTTCAACAATAATTGCTACGAATTGTCACATTTAATTCAAAAAAATTCTTGATGTTTTTATACAATTTAATGATAAGAGAAATCTTGATGTTAATTATTTACTTTTAATGTGATGATTTCATCTTTTTTGACTTCTTATTGCTAGTGCAACCGTATTCCACAAGGTTTTTAAAATTCTGGTTATTTTTCAGTTAATATTATTCCTACACGTAACATTTAAATTGCACATTTAAATAATCACTTTATGCCAATACTATAGCAAATTCATACAGTGTTTTGATAGTATTTTCAGCAATTATTGATTTTTACATGGTTTTTAAACATCCTGGTATATTTCTGACAATATGGAAAATTTGAACCACTCATATGAATATTTAATTTTTAAAGCATGATTCTATTGTTTTTTGGGGGAATATTTGTTTCCAGACAGTTCTTAAAATCTCATCTTTTTAATATTATATTTTTTATTTCAATAACCGAATCTTGAAACGAAACATGCATTTAGTACCCCCTTATAAATTATCCTAAATCAAAGAATTATTTTTTTTAAAAAAAAACTTAATTTAATCTTTTTTTAAAAACTATATTGGCAATATAGAAATTTAAATGTATCATATATTTATTAAAAATATAATGAGGAAGTAATATATATAAAGAGAATTCTGTAATCACAGCCTTTAATATTTATTTTTAAAATCCTAGTAGAAAATAAAGTAAAAAAAGGGTTAGGAGTTGCAAATAAATATTTCAATAAGAGGATTGATACAAAAAAAAACAAAGCTATTAAAATTTTAATAATCATTACTGAGAAAGAACAAGAATTAAAAATGTCAACCTGTTTGATTTTGGGAGGAAAAAAATTTTAAAGGTAATTCTTAGAAACACTTCCAAGTGACATCAAGCTATCAAACTGCTTCAGATATTTTTTTACCTCTCCTTTCACACTATTTATTTGACAGATTTTGATAGCATATTTGTTCCTTTCTAGCTTAAATATTACTATGTAAGTACTTCACTTTAGATGCTAATTCTAAAAATACATATTAAGGGGAGTAATGAGTGATTGCTAAACACCCTGCTCCAATGCTTGTTCCAATGCTCTAGAAAATTTATTTATTGCAATTAATAAATATGTAAGTGTAGCAAAATGCCAGACAATTTTGACACAAAAACATTAAATTTTTCTGTACCAATTTTTCCTTTAAATAGAACAAATATTAACAGGGTATCAGCTAAATCTATACGTTTTAAATCCATCATTTTCCATTATTTTCACGACTTGAATCAAACACTTTCCATGACTTACACAAGTAAATATATTCTTACAGAATGAAATCGTAAGAACATTTCTCCCTCTAAATGAGTATAATGTTCTCTCTTAAAAAAAAATATTGTTTTTTCTTCTGAGCAACGCTTTGCACACTTTTTTAATAAATCAGTTTAAACCAAAGCAATAAAAAAAGGACTAAACTAATTAAACAAACTGAAGTAGAAAAAAAACGATTAAATATAATGTTGATTTAACGATTATATTTATTATCTGTGTATATTTATTAGACGATTAAAATTGATTTAAATATAATGCCTTTAAAAGGTTAATTTAGATTATGTTAATTTTTTAATTTCAAAGAAACTAAGTATCAACATCAATCCATGCACTATCAAATTGCTATATATATATATACAGTAGAGAACCGATTATCCGGAACTATCGGAACTATCGCTATTCCGGATAACTGATTTTTCCGGTTTTCTGAATAGCTACAAAAAGCCGTTTTGTTAGTGTTAAACCCAACTAAAAAAAAAATTATTTGGAAATAATCTTAAAAATAAGAAAAAACGATGAGGTAATACACTAATGATTATTTCTGAAATGATGGTAAGGTAAACATCTTTCAAAAAAGAAAGAAAAATTCTAAAATCTTATAAGGAAAAAAAAAATTTTTTTTTTAGAAATTGCGGGAAAATTTATCGAATTTCAGGTTTTTTGGTTTTCCGGTTTTCTGATTTCCGGATAACGGGTTCTGTACTGTATATATATATATATATATGCATTTGTAGATCAGGCTCTGCATGTGTATACAAATTGAGATGCAGGATTTAACATTATGAAGGGATCCAATAACCAAAAATCATAGATGAATTAGGAGTTTCCATGAATTTTTTGAACATATCACTAAAAATCATAACTTTTCATGATAAATTTTGATCAAGGTCAGAATCCATGACTTTCCATGATTTTCAATAACTTTTCAGAAGTGCAGATACGTAGTATTAAGCATAAAATAAAATTTTCCATAATTGAATCAACCATAATTTAATAAAAATATGCAAAATTATGTATGAAACAAAAGATGTATTCTGAAAAGATGAACACTTACTTTCAGCATAAACCGATGAAAAAATACAACCAATAAGACGGCTAGATCAAAGACAGCATAGTTATCATCTTTTCTGATGCCAAGAATAATGATGGGGTAAAATGGATTATTAGGAGGAGGTGTTTGATAATTCCAATTAAAAAAGTAGAATTGGAATAAATATTTCAAAACAACCACAGCCTAAAATATAAATCAAAATTCATACATAAATGGTTGATGTTTACCTTTGACATATGTTTTCTTTAGTTATAATCTATCTATTATATATAATTCTCTTACGTGGCTCCCAAATTTTGGCTGCATTTCTTTTCCGCCGGTGGCAATGTTTGCTTTGTTTTGTTTACGTTTTGAAAACACCAAAGCATTCTGCCTTTTAATGATGTGTTTCTGATCTAATATATATAATTCTCTTACGTGGCTCCCAAATTTTAGCTGAAGTACTTTGTACAACTAAATAAGATTCTTTTCACAACACTTAAATATTTACTTTATTTTCTTCATATATCAGTCGGCAAAGAATTCTGTTAGGTTAAAAAACATTTCGCTAAAAAAATAATGAATTCTAAAAAATAAAAATGCTGTTGCCAGCCCCAGAATTTTTTGAAAGTTAACTTAGCAACATAAATCAAAATGACATAGAAGCGCAACTGGATCAAAATTATGATACTTGAGCGCTTGACGTAACAAATCCTTCAATTCTATAAGTGTTGTACCGCCAAATAAATAATTTAAATAAACAACCAACTTCTACAACTGATTCTTGAACTTGGTTTTTTATACATTTTATATTTTTGTGATAAAATAAAAAACTTATTGTTGTACTGCTTCTGAACACTGATGAAAACACAAAATGATGGGCTTCACCAACAATTAAAAATATCTACATTTATTTTACAAATTCCATATTATTAGGGTGGCGCCCTTCAGAGAATTAAAAATGCAAAATTATCTTCATCAAAGCTGATGCTTTACATCCGGCGTTCAGTGGCAGACTACTATTTCATATTGTTTTACAACACATGGCCTTAGCCTTCTGGTGGGAAAGACTTTGAAACAAAACTTGCAACAGTTACTTTTCTCAACAACTGAAATTTAGAATAGTGTGATGTTTAGAATATATGTGAACTGTTTGCAATTTCAAATTAATATTGAAATGTACAGGTTTAGAATTTTCTACAATGAAAAGTTTTCGGAACTTCAGTATTCAAAAAAGTATACAAAAGCTAGACGTTAAGAACGTATCCAATGAGCGAGCATTGGATTGCGAAGCAATCTGAAATGAACTGCGAAAGCAGTTCCGGGGGTTGGTGCATTTTTAAGCACTTTAAAAAATATCAATAAATAAATCTCGTCAAATTAAATAAATCTTGTGAAACAATCAAGAAGCCATCCTCATGAAGCAATCAAGAAGCCATTCTCATGAAGCAATCAAGAAGCCATTCATTAGATGGCTTCTTGACTACAAGCTAAAAGGCATGAGAATAAAAAAGCAATCCTCAATTTATTTAAAGCTCCATGTGGTTAGATTAGATGCTTAAACTTCACTTTGAAAGGCATGAGAATTGATAAGTAATAAAATTAAAGTAATGAAGAATATCATCAATTAAAAGTTCCTTGAGATGAGATTAGATGCTTACATTTTACTCAGAAAGGCTACAGAACTGGAAAGCAATCATTATAAAGTGATCACACAGTAAAAAAAAGTACTGCTGACTTAAAGGATTAAAAGTTGTGAAAGGAAACGACACACTGATAGCATTGTTAGTCAATAATGACACATGATTAGATACGACGCTTAAATCTCATGCTGAATAAAATACCTTTAAGACGACAGTTCAGCATATCAAAGTAGACATTTAAAGCGGTATATTCAGGGCATCCAGTTTCTTTGGTAAAAAAGCTTTCTGTGTGAAAATATTATAATATACTTTAAGAATAAATGTACTTCAACCAAAGCACAAAAATCCGATTTTGAAAACTGGTTGAAATCAACACTAAAATTATCATTAGTGACTGTATATTAAGTTGAAAATCTGTTGTATGTTAAATTTGTACAAACTAGAAGTTATTGATAAATTAAGTACAAATTTACAATATGTTTCAAAAAATATTTTTTGAAGATTGCTACAAAAATTAAACAGTACTGAAATTGACCAACGCAGATAACAGTCACTGGACACTTTAAAGTGATAAATAATATTTATTTAAAATACATTTAAACATATCATAAAAAAAATTTTGTTAATTTTAAGAATAAAAAAACTTGATAAAAAGCATTACCAGTAAATAAAACTTTTTCTTTTTAATAAGTTTTAATAATTATTACAATAAATATTTTCAAAAGAACAGAAAAATTGTCATAAAAAAAAGAATAACAATCCTGATTAGTCACAAAAAAACATTTAAAAATTATAGTTACTAATTGCTGTAAAGAATATCTTTTATTACCTTTTATTCCTACAGTCTTTTAAATATTCAAACATATTTTTTTATCTAAAGCTATACTTTGAACAGATATAACCCATGTAAAACTAAATTTCAAATAAATACCTGGATGATAAAACTTGAGCTTTCACTTCGTTCACAACATGTTGGAAATAGTAGCTAGAGAAATTGCAACAGCAAGAACATTGGAACATTGGAACAGCAAGAATGCAAAGCAAATGATGTCATACACCAATCCTGGATCAGACTCAAAAATGCAGTCTTCAGTAGCTACATTAGAATAAATAAATATATCAACAATATTACATGCATATCATAAAATTACTTAATTATTATTTATAATCTTCAGTAGCTACATTAGAATAGATAAATATTTCAACAATATTACGCACATATCAAAAAATTATTTAGTTATTTGTGCTAGATTCTATAAAATTTAATGAGATACAAGGTGGCAAAAAAAATTATTAGCAATCTATTTTCAATTTTGTTAAATTAAAGCATTAAAACAAGTACTTTTTACATTATTAAAAATTATTTTTTTGAAATTTTGTAGTTCATATCTTATTTAGTGGGAAAATACATTAGGTACAGTAAAATTTCGGTTCATTAAGTACAATTGAATTTCAATTGTTGGAATTAATAAATAGGATCTGCACCTAATCTAGACAAAGAAATGACAAAAACATTTCTTGGGGAATGTGTGAAGCAAAACTTGCTTTTAACTTATATGGTATTGAGTATGAGGGCTTGACATTTATGTAGTGTTTTCTACTGCTAGGATAATTTAACAGATTTCTGAAATCTATTTTTAAAAAAATTATCGTTGTAATTCTAGAGACCTCAAATTATTTATCTAGTTTTTATCTCTTCTTAAAGCAGTTGTATTGGAGACGCCAGTGAATTTGAAAATCTAGACAATTGACAAAAATCTCATTCATAAGTTTGAAATTTATATTCTTATTCAATAAATAATTAAAATATTTAGATAATAAAGCAAATATTAATAAAATAATTACATAGCATTCTATAATTACTTTTTTAACAATATTGATGAAATATTAGAAAGAAAGTGCCTTAGGACGAACGTGAAAATTACGACGCTACACTGGTCGAAGCTGTAACCCGAATGCGGGAAAACAGTCTCTGTGGCAGGGTTGCCAACTTTGAATGTTCACGCCAAACCGGATTATTCATAGTTGTTTTAATATTTGATGCTGCAATTTTTTCCATCCAAATGAATCCGCTATTTTACAACAGTTAATCCGCTACAGTAAAATAAGTTTCATTTTTATCAGAATTACAATAGTACTCCTTAAAGAAATATTATGCTTTCACTGTTGTTAAAATGAAATTTGATATTAAAATTTTTAAAATAAAATAGCTAAAAGCTTTGGAAAATAAATTAACAATTAACATCTACAGCTGTTAAATTTCTTTAATTAAGAAAGAATTTTTGTTAGAATATAGCAAAAACATCTGATAAATTGCAATTTTTAAAACTTAAAAATTTAAAAGCAAAAAAATATTTTTTTAGGATTTAAGTATTTATACCAACAAATTTTAATTTTAAAGATACAGAAAGTGAAAAGCAATATAACAATAATATTTTGCCTAAACAAAAAGGTAATAAATTACCCATATTAGTCACACAATACTGATAGCCAGATAAAAAAAAAAAAATGTGGCAGAATTTTTCAGACTTTCTGCGACAAACTTCGCTAGCATTAATATTTTTCTTCAAGATACTTTTAATTATAACAATTACTAATTTAAAGTAACGAAAACATGGTGTATACAGAAGAAAGTATAAAATAGAAATGTCTACTAATTCTTTTCTAATTATTTATACAAATTTTTTACAAACAAAAAACTGTGCAAAAAATTTAATATTAAATATTTAATATTAAAACTCCATTTTAAAATTTAAATTATAAAACTTCACAAAAAAAACTAGATCAGAAACAAAAAAATCAGTTATTGGATTGTTTACATGCCCAATGTAATAACTGGTATTTATGACAAATTAAATGACAGAGAAAATTAGAAACGCAAAATGACCTGAAAAAAAAGTAGAGTAATTAAGAATAACTCATGAGTAATTATGAATATTGTTTACAACAAAGCATTAATGAAAACATTTGTTTTTATGATAAAAGAATTAAGAATGATAAAAGATTTAAGGATTTTGTCTAAGATTCACAAATTTAGTATTATGAAGTATAATGTGAGGAATTTTCAAAAAGGAAGAATAGAATTCTAGAATTCTAAAATTCAGATTTTATTGAAATATTAATACTATTTACTTGTTAGTATACAGATAATTAGTTATTAGAATTAAAAATCTAAGTGAGAAAGTTAAAAATTTTAAGTTTCGTAGAAAAGAACAGAGCTAAACCAAACTATAACTTACTCTTTTTATTTAACTTTTTTCCTTTTTTTAATCGAAATTGTAAAAAGTTATGTTAAAAGAATAAAAATTTAAAGAAACTTTATCCTTTACATAAATTAAAAAAATTATTTAAAAAATTTAAATTACATTATATTAAAAAAAAAATTAATCTTCATTTTTTTTAATTTTGATTTCATGCAACGATGCGATCCGGACTTGATTTTCAACGTTATGGGTAATTAATTTACATTTGACATCCTCAATTACAACGTCGTACGCAAAGGGGAAAAAAAAAAGTTTACCTTCTTTTTGAAGTCCGATTAAACAATTTAAGGACTTGTTAAAATAGCTTTCTTCCGTGAAAATACGGCTATTCAAGCTATGTTTAACACAATGCGTACAAGCTGAAATCCGTGTTTTCCATTTAGGAAAACACGGAATATATTGAGGATTGTCATATGTAAAATTTAAATAACGATTCAAAATATAAAAATTATTTTGAAGTTCATCGAGTAGTTTTTTTCGGTTGAAAATTTCCAATAATAATTCATCGTGTGTATCTGATTTACTTACACACTCTTCAGTATTGAAAATTTTTACAACAGAAATGTTGATGAACTCCAAATACTTTTTAGATAAAATTTTGGGATTTTCCGAATCTATAAAATCAAATTTTGCGAAAGTTTTTTTATGGAAATCTACAACGTTGTTAAGTATCAAATCCGGATCTTTAGTTCGGATTTTTAAATCCTTTGCTATGGTAGAAATAATAGTAGTTGAACTGGAATATTTCACACAATTTGTGTGAAATATTCGAGCAAACATATTTAATCTATTATAAAATTATTAACTAAAAAAAATAAAATACTTAATACTTTAAAAACTAGTATTGCTTAGAAATAGCTATTAAATTAGTTAAAAATATAAGTTAAAAATATAGGAAATATAAAATTAGTTAAAAAATTAATTTAAAAAGATTAGTGAAGAATAATTCCAAAAGGATTTAAAAAAAGAATAAATGTTACCTAAACATCAGTCTCTCCAAAAGAGAGTTGAGTTGAGTTGAAGAAGAGGATTTATGCTATCTGCTTGTGCGATAAGAGAGAGGTCGGAAGAGAAATTTTATTAATTGAACCCATCACCCACCCTTAAGGGTAATGGGTTCAATTAATTACATTTTTTAGTTTTCCGAGAAATCAAAGCACAAATTTTTTTAGTTCTAATCAGAGCCGTTTTTATGTTTATAGGGGCCCTGGGCCTGTGATTATTTGGGGGCCCCTTATGAGTAAATTTAGAGAAAAAAAATTTCATTTTGAATAATTTTTAAAAATGATTTTATTTTAAGTGTGAAAAACATAAATTAATTCTAAGAGCTTATATACTTTATTTTTATCAAAACTTTAAGTAACAATACTTTTCGCTCTTTTTGATTGGCGAATCTTCTGTCACATCATCAAAATCAATTTCCTGTAAGACATACATTTTGCTTTGCAGCTCAAAATCTGCAAGATTTAGAAACATCAAATTATGAAGGTGTGTAGAAAATATGCAATGAGTTAGAAAGAACGCAAGAAAATATAGTTTGATTATTAGTTTTTTTTTTATAATCGCCGCTGAAAAACTGACTCAATTTTGAGCCTATGTTTAACTACATAGCCTTGAAATTTTAAAACCAATCCAGAAGACAAGGAAACTCCTGGATCAGTATTGAAGCTCCCAGAGGTATTGAATTGTTAGGAGAACTTAGAGGAGTTTATGACCCCGACACATTTAACATGCCCCAGTCACCATTTTATACTCGGGTATTATTCAGCCGGTTCAGTTCGAACTCCCATTCTCACAAACATGAGTTCATAGCCCTGCCATCAACCAAGCTATCGTGGCCAAATTATTAGTTTATTTCATAACAGTCATTGAGCAGCCCCGATTTCGAGTTTACTACTACTAATGTTCAACTCCATAGCCTTGTAATTTTTGAACCCAATCCAGCAAACAAGAGAACGCCAGGATCAAGTATTGGAAGAAATTTTCGCCTTCGTGGAGGACGTTTTGATGGCCTTCATTTGAGTTAAATGGAGAGGAAAACCACGAAATCCTCCCACGGTTAGTCTGATAGCAAGGGGGTTCTAACCCATGATCCGTCTACCACTGAGGATATTTCACGTCAGCACTGTGGTCGGTAAAAGCCGGGTGTGGAATTCATATCGATCAGCCATCACTGGGATTCGAACTCGGGGTACCTCATTCGAAGGAGATTACTCTATCCTTTGAGTCCATCTTTATTGAGTAATAACTCTGCGACAGGTACCAATTTTATTGATTTGTCTAAATTTAATCATCTTCAAAATGTAAATGGTAATTCAATCGCAATGTTTGCAGAAAAAAATGGAAATACACAGTTTTTCCTCTTAACCTGCAATGAATGCAGAAGCGACCACGAGGGTTAGTGAGCAAAATAAACAGGTAACGGAGCCTTGTATTTTTTTAAATAATTGTTAAATTATTATTTATTGGCATGCATAATTAAAAAAATAAGAAAAACATTTTTCAGCATTAAGAAATAATAATTAAAAATTGGCTCGAGCTGGAATACAAACCACGATCTCACAGTTTTGTGTTAGATTTTATAATCATCAGCCCCATATATACACACTTGCCTTGCGCATATTTAAAAAAAAATTTTTTTTTAAATTTAATAAATTAAGTCATTTGGATACTTGACATTCTTGAAAAATGCATTCCTAATTACCATTTTCAACGTTTATGACAAGTATCTTCAGTTTACAGAGCCGTCTTAACAGCAAGCAGGGCCCCCGGGAACTAAAAAATTTCATATTCATAAAATAAAGCATTTTTAAGACATGCAATAATTTTAACAAACTTCAACACGTTTTCATCGCCCCAAAAACTCAATGCGCATGAAATAACGCATTTCAAAACAAGGCATATTTTTTTTTTTTTTTTTAAAAAAAAGAATGCGAACTATTTGCAATTCTCAAATAAGAAATAATTTTTAAAACCAAGAAGCTAATTAAAATAATTAAATTGAAAAACATAAGGGTGTAAAAAATTTTTTATATTTTATTTTATAACCGTTATTGAACAGCAGATCTAATTTTTGGGTTTACGACTACTAATGTTGAACTCCGTAGCCTTGTAATTTTGAACCCAATCCAGAAGACAAGGAAACTCCTTCATCAGTACCTCCAGAGGTTTGATTTGTTATGAGAACATGGAGGATTTTGTGACTCGACAGATTTAACGCGCACCAGTCACCATTTACTACAAGGGGGGTCTTTGGCCTGTGGAGATCGAACCCACGAACTCTTGGACATGGGTCCAGTGACCAACTAACCAGGCTATCCCGGCGTAGGGTATAGCAAATTTTTTTTATTTTAAATTATAGCCGTCGTTGAACAGCCGACCCAATTTTCGGGTTTACGACTTCTAATGTTCAACTCCGTAGCCTTGTAATTTTGAACCCAATCCAGAAGACAAGGAAACTCCTTCATCAGTACCTCCAGAGGTTTGATTTGTTATGAGAACATGGAGGATTTTGTGACTCGACAGATTTAACGCGCACCAGTCACCATTTACTACAAGGGGGGTCTTTGGCCTGTGGAGATCGAACCCACGAACTCTTGGACATGGGTCCAGTGACCAACTAACCAGGCTATCCCGGCGTAGGGTATAGCAAAATTTTTTTATTTTAAATTATAGCCGTCGTTGAACAGCCGACCCAATTTTCGGGTTTACGACTTCTAATGTTCAACTCCGTAGCCTTGTAATTTTGAACCCAATTCAGAAGACATGGGGAGAAATTTTGCCTCTGTGGAGGACTTTTTGGTGGAACTAACTCGCATTTGCGTTGCATGGAGAGGAAGACCATGAGAGTCTCCCACGGTTAGCCTGACCCCAAAGGGACTCTAATGATCCGTCTGCCACTGAGGATATTTCACGTCAGCACTGTGGTCTGTACGAGCCGGATTCGTATCGACCAGCAATCAGTGATATTCGAACCCGGTTCACCTCATTGGAAGGCGAACGCTCTATCCCCTGAGCCATCGCTGTTGTACAATTTAAAAAATTCAAAAAGTATGAATTGTTTCGTCAAACTATGTTGTTGTTGTTGTTAATTTACGTCGCACTAGAGCTGCACAATGGGCTATTGGCGACGGTCTGGGAAACATCCCGGAGGATGATTCGAAGACATGCCATCACAATTTTGATCCTCTGCAGAGAGGATGGCGCCTCCGCTTCGGTAGCCCAACGACCTGCACGCGAAGTCGAGCACTTTACGGTAGCACAGTCGAGCGCTTTACGGTTAACGAGGACCAATACCGCACACCCTCGGTCCCTACGCAGACTGATCCAAGTGGTCACACTGACCGTAGCCAGTGATGCTTGACTTCGGTGATCTGCTGGGAACCGTGTCTTAACGATCTGCGGGACTCGTCAAACTATTAAAAAGTCAGTTATTATAATATTTAATAAACTATAAGTAATAAACAGAGTTGGTTGTCAAGCATGTTTAGAGAGTTGAGTACCTAAAAATTTAATTTTAAACGAAAAAAAATAGATTTCGATTGACTTTTTTAATTTATTCCTCAGGTGATTCAAACTATTGATGTTTGCATGATAATCAATGATCTCGTGTAAAAAGTGTGCATTTTTAGAAAACACGAGAATCTATCCCCAGAAAGCCTTACCTTGTGTCGGAATTTTCTTTTTATTGTCACCAAAATATTTGTACCTTTTTTCAAAAATATTGCAGCCTTTCATCCTAAAAGGATTACAAATAATTTTTTAAAGCTTTTTTTAAAAAGTGTTGTCACTTAAGTAAAATGGTCCATAATGACGTTTTAGCTGACGTTATACTAACGATCTCTTGCTGTAGATTCTTCAAATTTTGCAATTGGTGCAGCTTTGCAACAAAAAGTAAATAATGAATTACAGTCTTTGAGTTTTTATTCTCGCAAACTTAATGCTGCAGAGCAAAAATACAGCACTTATGATAGGGAATTGCTTGCAATTTATTCAGCAATCAAGCATTTTCGGCACATGCTGGAAGGTCGAAATTTTCTAGTGTACACTGATCACAAGCCTCTCATTTACGCATTTCAACAAAAAAGTGAGAAATGCTCTCCAAGACAAATGCGACATTTAGAGTTTATTAGTCAGTACACTACAGATTTAAGACATATTCCCTGTAGTCAAAATATAGTTGCTGACATTTTTTCGAGAATTTCTTCTTTTAAGGGCCGGGATAGTCTGGTCGGTAGGGAGCTGGGCCCATATCAAAGAGGTCGTGGGTTCGATCCTCGCCGGCCGAAGACTCCCCGTGTAGTAAATGGTGACTGATGCATGTTAAATCTGTCGAGTCTCAAAGTCCTCCATGTTCCCATAACAAATCAATACCTCTGGGGGTACTGATCCATGAGTTTCCTTGTCTTCTGGATTGGTTCAAAAATTACAAGGCTACGGAGTTGAACATTAGTAGTCGTAAACCCATGAAATTGGGTCGGCTGTTCAACGACGGTTATAAAATAAAATAAAATTTCTTCCTTTAGTTTTAAGGATTCAAGTGATATCAATTTTGAAGAGATTGCGGAGGCACAGGTTAATGACACGGAACTTCACTCTTTACTTGAGTCTAATTCCGTTCTTGAACTAAAACCTATGAATCTCCCAAATTCAGAGACAATTTTTGTGATGTTTCTACTGGTGATATAAGACCATACATTCCTAAAGACTTTCGTTGGAGTATTTTTCAGACTTTTCATGGTTTATCTCATCCCGGAGGAAGACCTCATCAAGAAGAGATTCGTATGGAAATCCATGGCCAAAAAGACATAAAGCTTTGGTGTACGACTTGCCTCTCCTGCCAAAAATCTAAAGTTGGACGTCACACGAAATCCCCTCTAGGAGAATATGGACTTCCTAGTGCCAGATTTTCTCATGCTCATATAGACATCGTGGGTCCTTTACCACCGTCAAGAGATTACAGGTACATACTTACATGTATTAACGGTTTTTCCATGTGGCCTGTGAGGCATTTCCAATGCAGAATCAGACAGCTGACACAGTTGCAGAAACGTTCTTTGCTGGTTGGATAGCCGAATTCAGTGTTCTGGCGACTGTCACAACTGATCAAGGTCGTCAGTTCGAATCTGAACTTTTTTCTTCTTTGACTAAATTTATGGGAACACAGAAAACCAGGACGGTAGCTTACAATACAAAGTGTAATGGAGCTATTGAAAGGTTTCATAGAAGCCTGAGAAATGCAATTAAATGCTACCTAACTGAGCGCAGGATGGAAGTTTTACTAACAGTTTTGTTAGGCATTAGCTCAAGTTTAAAGGAGGATATTGATTGTACACCAGTTGAAATGGTGTATGGCTGTTCGATACGCCTTCCAGGTGAATTTTTTCGCAACTTTTTTTCTAAACCTGTAACATCTCATTCTGATTTTTTATAGAAACTTCGTGAAAAAATGAGAGATTTAGATCAGTTCCTCTGAATACTCGTGGTGTCACTCGTCCAATCTTCATCAGTAAAGATCTGCAAACTTGTAGCCACGTTTTTGTCAGAATAGACAGTGTCCGACGTCCTTTGGAACAGCCCTATAAAGGCCCATTTAAAGAAATTTCACGAACTAACAAATTTTTTCTTTTAGATCTTGAAGGACAGAAATCTAGTGTTTCTATCGACAGATTAAAACCAGCCTATTTTCTATCTGATGAAGTTGCATCAGATAGAAGTTGCATTTACTCTACCAATCAGACTCTCGTGGTAAAGCCAGAAGTAACTACTAGGTCTGGAAGGAAAGTTAGATTTGTCCTGCCATTCCAAGCCTAAACGTCTTACAGACTGGAAGGGGAATACTGTAGAGTTCGCCAGATCGAAGGGAATACTGAACCTGCGGCCTGTCATCGAGCACATCTTGATTTTCTTTCTGCTGTCAGAAATTAGCTGTAACCGACTGCAAGATGTCATTTTTGTCATCACGCAATTTTCCTAGCTTATATAAACTCTGTAAAACCATAAAGTATTACTACTACTACTCAGTGTGTTATACACGTTTTTGTATTTTAATTTATTTTAAGTTAGTCACTCAGTTTTCGAGACTGTATCTTTTTCTGGAAAATAAAACTTTTTATCTTGTGATTGTTATGATTTTGTCTTTGGTTCCCGCAAATGTGAGAACTTTATGACTAGTTCCTACAATCTTAATAGCAGAAGACTTTAACTGTAAACATAGAGACTAGAATTGTCCAGCAGTCAATAAAAACGGCAAAAGATTGCAAGACTTTATTAAAAAAACTAAACTTGATTTATCCTGATACCCCAACTAGATATAGTATAAATTCAGCAAATACATTAGACTTTAAAATCCATTCCAAAACGATCTTCTGGCCATAATCCAGTTTTTTATTAATTTTGACTTTCAATTACCGCCCGAGCATAATAAAACTCAAAATGTTTACTGAAATTAACTTCAACTCAATCATAACGAAATGGATAACCTAACTGCAACAATCAAAAAATGCTCATCAAAAATCTTCTAAAGAAATTAAAAATGCTAAAAATTGCCTAATTCCAAAAAGAATTTTAAACATAATCTAAAATAGAAATAGAGCGCGCAAAAAATGGCAACGAACTAGGCACCCGGAGGACCAAAACCACTTTAAACAATTAAATAGCGAAGTAAAAATTGAAGTTCACAAATTCCACCAAGAGAAGATTATATTCAAACCAGAAGATGGCTCAATTTGGCGAGCAAGAAAAAGAAAACCTACTACACCCCATTAATAGATGAAACGCAAAATAATCTACTCTACTCAAAACAAAGTTAACTCGATAGCAGAAAGCCTTAAATATCAACTCAGCAATAACAAAAAAGTCCCGCAAGAAATTTACTTAGCTGTCCAAAATACTACAAGAATTATTGACCCCACGGATCACCCACCTGATAATATCAGGCCGAACTAAATTATAGCAGCAATCAAAAATCCCCGGGCAAAGATTCCATTAATAACAATAATATGCTCAAAAAACTTCATCTTTTATTTAACTCACATCATCAATGAAATTTTTAAACTTTGCTATTTCCCCAATGGATGGTGTTTTCGACACTAGGGAGCGATGCAAGCTGTATACCGCTTATACTTCCGGGTTACTGTTTCCGGTGTATTTTAAATTTAAAGCCATTTGGCTCACAGCGTGATCATTGTGTTTTAAGATTCCTGCAAACGTAGTAGTACTTGAATACTAAAGTTAATCTTGCCCTTCGAACAATATGCTGACACTAACGTAAACTGGTGCACAGCTTGCAACACGAACAAACAGTAAAAAACAAATGGAAAGAGGCCAAATCAAGACTGCCAAAAAAGCGAGTTATTTAAAATCTAGCAACCATGTCACCTTTTTTAACAATATATCTATAAATAACTAAAACAAATTTTCACATCAAACTCACCACCACCAGAATTACATAATAACATTAATATCTTATGAAATATGGCAGATTTGAGCTCAGAAATTATCTAATTTATTTCTTTTATTGAAAACAAAATTATTTGTTTGAAAATATCGCCTCGCAGAATAACATGTAGTAAGCAGCTGCAAACTTTCTAACCGGAACTAGAGCAGGCATACAGCTAGAGATTGTTATTGTTTACATTTCTACTGAAAACACCATCCATAGCTGGAAAACGGCTGAAATCAGACCATTACCAAAACCTGGCAAAGACCACTCAAGAGCCACTAACTATAGACCAATTAGTCTCCTTTCGTCGTTAAGCAAAATAGCTGAAGATACAATTCTTAACAAAATCACTGCGAGGCCGACATTTTAATTCGGCTGGAGGGGGTAACCCTCCAGCAATTCGGTTTCCAACCGAAGATTTCCACTGTTCATCAACTCTTAATTACAGAATCATGATGGTTTTCTCTACAAAGAACACACAGGAGCAACTTTTTTGGATGTAGAAAAGGCTTTTGACAAAGTGTGGATTGATGGCCTAATCCACAAACTTTTCAAACTTAAATTTCCTGTATCCATAATTAAACTAATTAAATCCTACTTAACCGATAGAAAATTTTTTGTCAAAATAAATAATTTCAAATCAGATATAAATAACATCAGTTGCGGCGTGTCGCAAGGCAGAAAACTCGGCCCTGTCCTGTTTCTAATATTCATAAATGACAGGGGCATAGTGTTCAGGGTGTTCACAAACACCCCCCATTGTACAAAGCAATTTTTTTTATTTTTAATACTATAGATAATTTTTTCCATAATTTTAGAAAATTTTTAAATATTTTATTTACTGAAAAAAAATTTAGAATTACCACTACCTGTTGGACCTGCGAGGACAGTTGTAAAGGGATGTTTGAACTTCAAAAGATCCATGATGAATGAAAAACTTTACTCTCGCCACCTCTATTTATCGTTCTTCTCTATTTTATTTCTAACATTCCCTCATAGACGGCGCCACTAGAGTGAAAGCATGATATCATTTATTTATTATGTAATAATTAACACGTGTATGGTCAGTTTCCGTTGCCACCCAGAGAAAGTTATAATAACATTCAGAGGGGCAGAAATAATTATTTAATAACTGGTAAAGGTTAGGTGAAAATATATAGATGAAACTGTAGGATGATATCGTTATCAAACCCTTTTCATTTATACACGTGTTCAGAATACAAAAGTTTAACTTATTAACATATATCTAACCAAGCATTCGTGGGTCAGTGGTTATGATATCCAACTACTGACCCACGAAGGCTTTTTGATTGGCGCGAGTTCGATCCTCAGCTTTAATTATATTTAATAAATAATAATAAAACAGAATTAAATATTAAAATAGATTTAAAGTTATTTTATTTCGAAAATTCTCACATAGATGGCACCACTAGAGTAAAAGTATGATATCATTTATTTATTATATAATAAGAGATGACGTCATTACTTCATAATATACAATATCTCACCCCAAATAACAAAGTTTCTAAGTGTTGCCATCTGTTCCGTATTTGTAAGCTACGCTCTTGGCGACGGAGCATCTCCACTTGGCACACTGTAAATACGCCAACTTGGCAAGCAATCTAAGTTTTGTACGCCTTTACAGTCTACGCTCTACACCCGTAAGGGAAACGCAAATAAACTCCTTTTATACAAACGCTTTCTCTTCATTTTACGCTACCTCCGCACATTTTGGTCCGTCGAGCCGGAGGTCATCCACATCCTATGGAATACGCCTAATGATTGAATTGAATAAATTCATCCCGCTAAAATATGGCAAATATCATGGCCTTAAACCGCAAGCGTGGCAACATAAAAAGTCAGCTTACGAAACTAAATAATGTCCTCACAGAAGGACAAGACAATATGGACATTTCTGAGCTCCAGGCTCAATTGGATATTGTGCTTAGTATCCAATAGAAATTCGAAACGCTAAAAGATGACTACTACAAAATCGCAGAGGAAGAAGATTTCCAGAAAGTCGAGGCCTCTCTCTTCGAAGTGGATGACGACATTCAAAAATTAGAGGTAAGCCTCAAAACGTCTATTAATAAATCAAAAACTATAAACATTGACATTGTGCAAAATCAAAGTGTTGATAATTCTATTATCAGTGATCAGCCTAAAAAGGCGTTAATTAAACTCCCGAAAATCCCACTTCCTTTTTTCAACGGAAAATTCGAGGAATGGAACTTGTTCAAAATGCAATTCAATAGCCTAATTAGTGAGAATCCGGAACTTTCGGAAAACGAAAAACTGCATTACCTACGAGGATCCCTAAGGGGTGAAGCGAAGGTAGTAGAAACGTCAGACGATAATTTTGAATCATTATATAAAGCCTTAGAACAGCGATATGAAAATAAAAGACTTATAGTTGATTGCCACATCAAAAACATACTTAAAATCCAACCTTATTAAACAAGAATCTGCCAGAGAACTTCGTAATATTTTGGACAATATCAAGAAAAATCTTAGATCATTAAAAATACTAGATTTCAATAGAGACAAACTTTCTAATGTTTTTTTATTAAATATCATTCTGGATAAATTAGATCGCGAAACTCGTAAACAATTTGAATTGACTCTTGAAGATAATGAAGTTCCTGATTTTGACACATTTTTAGAAAGAAGATACTAAATATTAAATAGTATTAATGCGAACATCCCATCTAAATTTAATTCTGATGGATTGAAGTCCTTTTTAGTTAAATCGAACAAATTTCAAAAATTATGTTTCGCGTGTAAATCTAGCTTGTAAATCATGCATTTTTTCATTGTGATGAATTTAAAAGGATGAAATTATCAGAACGAATAAATTTGGTGAATAAAAATAAGCTCTGCTGTTTAAGCGATTTCCATCCTTTCAATCAATGAAATTCGAAAAGTGCTTGTTTTGTGTGTAAGAAAAAATAAAAATCATCACACATTGCTTCACGAATATTCTACACCGTCAATCAATGCCGGATTTACGTATAAGCTAAATAAGCTGTAGCTTGGGGCCCCGAGATGATAAGGGCCCCCAAATTCGGAATTATAATATTCGGAATTCAATAAATAATTCAATAAATTATTTGAAACTGAGGCCCTCTGAAGCCCAAAATGCATTTTTTTTCTTTTTTACATTGTCGGACGCTTCTCGGAAAGCAAATTTTATTTCGGTTAAAATCCTCAATATTATATTTTTAAACTCCTCGAAAAATGTAGTAAAAAAGGTATGCAAATTAACTGTCGCAAGCAAATTAATATTAAGTACGAACGAAAGAAAAATGATATTGAAATATGTTGAATCGCTTATGAGACAGGCGGGATGAAAGACATCGAAACCTATTTGATTGAATAGTAAAACTAGAAGTTGTTTCTAAAATTCTGAAATCTATCAGGCTTTTATTTTTTTTCTGCCACAAAATTTGTCAGTAATTAAACATAATAAATTCGTTAGATTTCAATATTGGTTCTGTTTCTTCATTGATTAAATATTAAACATATTTGTCTTTTGAAACATTTCATTCCATAATAAAATAATTATTCTACAATTGTAATTATCTAAAGATAATTGATTGTGTAACATTGATATGTTGAATGCTCGTTTTGGCTAGATGCCCGAAACCCGTAACATATTAATTCTCGCTGATATTTAATTGACCCTTCAATCAGGGGTCTGTTTAGAAGAAATTTGGGTCCGTTAACGGACCCTTCACAAAATATCTTTTCATAAAAACGAACCCTTCACAAAATTTTTTAACTTGAAAACGGACCCTTCACAAAATAATTTATCTTTTAATCGGACCCTTCACGAATTTGTTTATCTTCATTATTGTTTTGTTAATCCAATAAACACTTCACAGGAAGGGGGGGGGGAGAAAGACAGATGTAATCGAACTAAATTTTGTCTTCAGCAGACGCTTCTTCCTTTATTCGTCCGAAATGAATATTCTGCGTTCAGCAGTATAGGCTAAATACCAAATATTTATATGTTGAATCGCTAATTTAGTAGCTGCAATTGCTGTTTATTTTTTAAAATTTAATTTCTTTAACTATAATTTTACAGTGTTGAGCATCTTTACAATTTAAAAACTCCTTGAAAAAGTTATTTTGCGATAACGGACCCTATTTGCCCAAATTCACAAAAGCGGACCCTGGTTGAAAGAATGTGACTTAACGTTCATTTTATATTCGCAAATTACGAGCAATTTTTTCACAATTTTACAAAAACGGACCTTTCACAAAATGTCTGGACAGACCCCTGCTTTAATACATCCTTAAAAATATAAGCCAAAAATTTACATAAATAATGAAAATTTTTATTCCTGCACTAAAATTTAACAAATGTACTTAAAACAATTAAAAAGAAAGCAAAAATAATGAAGAAATATTTTTTATATAAGCATCAATTAAATAATATCAGCTTACGAAATGTTCTTTTTATTATTTTTATTTTTGCAAACAGTATTAATATAACGGCCCTCACCTGCTCCAGAGTGTAGGGACTGCTGGATTAGGTTCAAAATGACAAGACCACGGTGTTGAATATTAGTATTCGTAAACTTGAAATTGGGTCGGCTGTGCAATGACTGTTATAAAATAAATTAATAAATTTGGCCGGGATAGCCTGGTTGATAGGGCGTTGGACTCGTGTTCGTGAGAATGGGATTTTGAATCCAGAAAGCAGAAGATTACCCATGTGTAAAATGGTTACTGAAGCAAGTTAAATCTGTCGGGGTCACAAAGTCCTCCAAGTTCTCATAATAGATAAATACTTCTGGGTACTGATCCAGCAGTTCCCTTGTCTTATGGATTGGGTTCAAAATTACAAGGCTACGGTAGTCGTAAACTCAAAATTGAGTCGGTTGTTTAAAGGCGGTTATTAAAAAAATAAAACTAATAATCAAATTGTATTTTCTTGTATTATTTCTAACTCTTTGCATATTTTCTTCACAGATTCAAAATGTCTTACTTCCAAGATTTTGAGCAGCAAAGCAAAATGTAACGTAAAGAAAAAACAATTGAAAAAAAATTCGCGAAAAACCTTAAAAAATTGCAAATAAAATATATTCAAAATGAATTTTAAAAAAAAAACTCTGTTAAATATATAGTGACCCTTCCAGCACGCCAAATTTTTACTCTGTGCTTAAAATGTGTTTCTGTTGTAACTTTTTTTCCTCGTTCAAAAAATATGTGCAATAAAAGAAAGGTTCTACATTATAGTCTCATCACAATTAATATATTTAACAATCAAGTAATATTATCAAATTTTTTAATAATATTATGTTAACACTCAACAATAAAAAATAATGACAGTTTACTTTAGGTGTGCAGAAATGGAATTGAACTTATAAGGGCCCCATCATTTTCAGTAGCTTAGGGCCCCACCGAGCTTAAATCCGGCCCTGCCGTCAATCATGACAACTAGTCATAACATTCAAAGTGAAACCAGACTCTCTCTCGAGAAAGAAATTAACAATTCAGAATCAATTAATATGCAGAAAACCCTCGTCTTTCTGTAACGGAAATAAGAGCATTTTGATAAACACAGCAATAATATCTGTCGGAGACGCTTGGGGAGAACCCTTACGAGGTGTCCTTGACTCAGCGAGAAACATAGCGAGAGTTCTTTTGGTTCTTTCCGCTCCTCCTCCGCTGCAGACTTTTTGGGTTTGAAAAAATAAACATTCCTATTTGCGGTTTGAATGATACATCATTAAATATAAAGAAAAAAGTATCTGCTTTTTTATTGAATGAAAATAAGGATTCGCATTGGGAAATAGATTTATTAATTGTTCCTAATATAACAAATTTCACACCTTCTAAAAAATTAAATGTTTCAAATTTAAACATTCCCAGGGAAGTTAAATTAGCTGATCCATCATTTTTTATTCCTCAAAAAATAGACATTCTATTAGGCGCAGAATTGTTCTTTTCATTATTGAATGACGATAAAATAAAACTGGCAGACAACTTATTCTTGGTTTCGGCTATCTTGTTTCAGGTGTTATTTCAGACAATAATTTTTATAACACTTCTAAACATTGTTTTTTAACTAAAAACTTAGACACTCTTAATAATACTCTCAAACGCTTTTGGGAAATTGAAGAAATCGAAACAAACGAAACTTGCAGCGATGAATTAAAGTATTGTAACGAACATTTCGCGAATTCGCATTATAGAAAACTGGATGGTAGATACGTTGTGGAAATGTCATTCAAACCTGATTTTTCCGAAGAAATGTTAGGAAATTCTAAGACAGTCGCATCAAAGAGACTTATGGACGCGCTTAGAAAGCGACCCCGCCATGCAAACGGTTTATTCGGATTTCCTCAGCGAATATGAATTATTACAACATATGGAGGTGAAGGAAAATTCAGATGTCGAAACCGGATACTATCCACCACATCACGGTGTCTTACGCCCATCAAACAAAACTACTAAACTTCGTGTAGTTTTCAACGCGAGTTCGAAAACTTCCAGTGGACATTCTTTAAATGATTTACTGTGCAAGGGAGGACTACTTCAAGAAGATCTCTTCTTGATCCTAATTAGATTTAGAAAACACGCTTATGCATTTACAGCAGATATAAAACAAATGTTCAGGATGATTGAGGTTAATCCTTCGCAAACCAAGCTTCATTGTTATTAATGATATTTTTAAAAATATTAAATAAATAATAAAAATTGGGCTACAATAACTTTAATGTATTAAACAATTAATGTGCAACACATATCTAGTTGTTAAGATATAAAACTTTAAAAAGGTTGGTATTACAACTTACATAGTAGCACACAAAATGTTCAATGAGAAAATTGAGGTTTGTCTGCTGCAACCACCAGAGAATAGATATTTACATTTAAAATTTACAATTGTGTGTGTAAATATTTTCGTCCGAAATGAGTGGTTTTAAAACGTTAAATCGGAGAATTTTTTCGAGAAAATTTCTGATACGCACACGCTAAATTGTATTCACAAAATACAAAAAAATGAAATAAAAAAGAGCAAAATTATTTTGTAACTTAACTAAAACTTATTTTTGTATTTGAATAAATATTTCCTTGGATGCAAAAGCTGAGAAATAAAATTTTTTTTGCACCGTTGGTATGTTAAATTTCACAGAAACGAAGAAATTAGGCTTTTATTAAGGAGAAAAGTATTTTAAACCCATATAGTTTTTTTACGAAAATTAACCGCAAAAAATGACAACTAATATATTTTAGTTCGAGGGCCACAAAAAAAAGGCTTCGAAGGCCGTATGCGTACCCCGGGCCGCCAGTTGGGAATCCCTGATCTAGAGCAGTGTTTCCCAAAATGTGGTACGCGTACCCCCAGGAGTACGGGAACAGTTTAGTGGGGGTACGCGTTCTTATGCGAAATATCTTACAACAAGAGAAAGTTTCAAAAATTATTTTTTAAAAACAAAGCTAGCCATGAAAAATTACGATTACCCATTTTTCTATTGGCTATTTTTTACAGAGTTGACAGTTAATAATTAGTGGTGTCAACAGTCAGTTGTGAATTTTAACTTTTGTGCAATTTTTTTATAGTAAAAAATACATTCATTTTTTAATTAGTGGTACATAGCGTTACGAAAAATTTAGAAAGGGTACACAAAAGTCATAAGTTTGGGAAACACTGACCTACAGTGTTGATGTCACCTGCAGGGTAAGTTCCTTGTGTATTTGTGAATTACCTTGCGTATTTGTGATTATCCGGATCAGAAAAGTTTTTGCAAATTTTAGTGCTGCCATCTATTAATACCATTTACACTCTTTTTTGTGGCATATTTTTTGTAAAATTTTATGAATAAAAATGGTATATTTGATAGCTTAACTTAGCTATTTATTATATAAAATTAATCATTTTTATGCGTATTTGTTTCAATATATATTTAAGGAAATAGCAGGAAACTCAAATCTACATCACTCATTAAATGTTTATTAACATTAATTTTTGAGAACATTTTTTAAAGATTTTTATTTTTTAATATTTTTTTTGGGACTATGAGTTTTCTAAATAAATTTTTAAAAAATAATAAAACTTTTATTTTTTTTATTCTTTTAATTAAACCATAAATTGCATAAAAATTGTTTAGATTTAATGTTAAATAATGTTGTTTTTTGTTAAAATGTCACCTTTCATATACTTTATAATAACAATTAAAAATACTGTAGGTTTTTTTTTAAACTTCAAGTCACATTTTAAAATTTACGAACCTTTTTTTTTAATTAGTTTTCTTTCATGGATTGTCTCGAGAGAGGTATAATAAATATTAGCCTTCTCTTTTCCTTATCTGTATGGCCAGAGAACGGGACTCTTCTCGGTATGAAAAAGGAATTGAAAATAGAGAGCTTTTGAAATAAGTAGTTTCTATGACATTGATGTAAAGGTAGTATACATATTTAGAAATTCAGGCCTTATAAACAATCTTAGAACTGAAATAAGTTAAAAAGTTATAAAATATAAAATGAAATTGAACAAAAAAGAGTTCTGGACGTACAAAATTTATAAATGAAAAGAAGTGATTTAATTCTTTTCTATCGAAAACCCAGAGAAAAAACTAAAAATCATAAGAATGCTTTTGACTTCTCTTTATCGCCAATAGCACCTTCTAATATTTTTCCGATATCTATATTAATTAAAAAAGGTAAATCTATTTTTATTAGAAACAAGGTGATATCTATATTTATTAAAAAAGGAAGGTGATATCTATATTTATTAAAAAAAGGTGATGCCTATATTTATTTGAAAAAGGAAGGTGATATCTATATTTATTAAAAAAGGAAGGTTATGCCTATATTTATTAAAAAAGGAAGGTGATATCTATATTTATTGAAAAAAGGTGATGCCTATATTTATTAAAAAAGGAAGGTGATATCTATATTTATTAAAAAAGGAAGGTGATGCCTATATTTATTAAAAAAGGAAGGTGATATCTAGGAAGGTGATATCTATATATATTTAAAAAAAAAAAAAAAACGTTTAAAAGTGTAATACGCTTCTTTGCAAGTTACTATGTGTGCTTTTCAAAACTTGTTTACAAGAAGAAAAAAAAAATGCAGATTTTATGTTTTGGGATTAAAACATAAAAATTCAAACTAACTGAATGCTTTTTTTTTCTTTCAAGAAAATGATCTGGATTTTTTGTCTTTACATAATGACAATGAAATAGTTTAAATATTCAAAAATAATTTTAATCCTTTTTTAACATTGATTTCCGAAATTTTGCCACCGCAACGTAACTTTACATGTATCAAAAAATTCAAACACATTTTTTTTAAAATTTTTACAAGACTGCGGCTTTTCTTGCTATTGAAAAATTACACGCATAGCATATAGGTATAATAACTGCTACAAAATGTTAACTGTTATAAATAAATTAACCTGAATAACTGTCACAAATTTGTATCAGTTATCAAATAGCCAAATTGTTCACTTACAACCGTTGTTTCAGAGAGCTGAAGAACTTTCGTGGAGCGATCGTAATGTTTTCATCGCCTTGCTCTTATATTATCTCTACTTTTTATTTTGGAACTTTTATTTATTCATTTATCATTTTGTCTTTTAAATGAAATTATAATAAAGTAGTGCATTTTCAAATGTTTTTATTATTTTACAAAGCACTCTTCATAACTGAATGATCTTGACACGCAATTCTAAACCCATTTTATGTCTTTCATTTCAGTATATCAAAAATAAAATGACACGAACTAATTTCGTATCAAAATAAACTTCTTTTATTTTCATGTAACAATTAAAACAACTTTAGATTATAAGCAAATTTTAAACGAAGCAAATTTCACACAAAGATGAACTCACAAAAAAGTACATAAAAATTAAAATATGTTGTTCAACTTTGAATATTACTAAAAGCAAAGTAATATTTTATTATCATTATCATTTATTTACAACTACACAAGCACTGATCATAATAGTTGCTGCACAACCACCATTGGTTGCTATTGCTTTTTCACTCATTTCTATCGTAAGTATGTATTTGCAAATCTTAACTTAAAATACATTTAGTAATAGTTATTAATTTTAAGATTAAAAAATGCATTTCATTCACCTTTACATGAAGCTATTTCTTTTAAAAAGTATCATAAAAAACGCATATAGTTGTGTAAATATCAGATAACTAAGCTGCAACTTCTTAAATGCTTTCGAGAAACGTATTGGAATGCCCATATTTTTAGGCGGTACCAAAATATATAATCAAAAGGTAAATGGAAAAAGAAAATTCTTAAAAGAAAATCTCAAACCCCCCTCAAAACATTTCGAGAAATATATTTTGCTTGATTCCTTATTTAGTCCAGCGCTGATATTAAAACAAAAATATATCGCATATAAAACAAATAATTAAAAGATTATGTTTAATAATGGCGTGAAAAAGGCACTACGGGAATCAGGGATGCAAGAATGATTCACCATGAAATCATTAAACAAAATATCTTATAAATATATTTCTTTTCTGGTCATTACGGCTCATCTAAAAGAATTTTTTCCAGTTTCTGTTCTGAACTTTTTAGTGAAATTAAATAGCACCCCTTTTTTGTCAAGGTTAAATTCTTTTACACGTAAACTGACACATTAAATAAAGGTTTAAGCTCAAACCAGGAAGTATGTTTTTATGAAAATGTTTTCCTGATTACAATATCAGTTTCTCAATAGTAGGTAAGGCAGCTTAATCATCGAGATAAGTGAATCAATTAATGCATCTTAATGCTTAATCACCAAGTAAATAAGGATTAATAATCTAATGAAACAATAATTGCAGCTTGAACATCAAAGCAACCAACACAGCTCAATATAGGTTAATCATTAAGGTAAGTGAAATAATTAATGTAGTTCAATAAAAAAAAACAGTATTTATTAATGATTATACAATATTTTCACGAAACTCCATTCAGTTTCTTTCTTTTTTTTCAGAATTATTTTTTTTAAAAGGACTAAATAAGTTAAAACTTACAAAAAGAGCAAACAAATTTCAGAAATTGGAAGAACTTCGATTTTAAATTAGCAATCAATATTTGTAAGTCCCTTAAAAAAGTTCTGTAAAGCTGTCAAATCTTTCAATACTAAAGTTCAATTCTAAAATCAGTTTCCAAAATTCAGTTTTGCGATTTGCAGAGATCAATCAGACAAAGGTTTAAACATTCATTCACAAAATAATAGACAATTTACAACATATGGTGTTCTCATTGACAAGTTTTAGACCTGTCTATCTGAACAGTACATGTTACAAAAGGCAATAGTACTGTACATGTAATGTTATGAATGCCACCTGTAGTACATAGACTACTTGCTTCACTGTAGTACATTGACATGTTTTGAACCTAAGACTTCTATAAGTTGCCTTGAGCTGAAGTTCACAAGGATTGCTCTATTTCCTGGTCGTTGTGGCACAAGACGTTCAAAATGAACAACAGATTCCTCTGGACTAATGTCTCTGCAATTTTACAACATAGTTAGAAACTAATATTATAATGTTCTTTGATATCAATGATCTTCTACAAGAAACTAACGAGTTTTACTAAAGACTTATTTAGAAAATAAATAGTGGCTTAATAAAAATTAGTGCTAAAATACTTATTTAAATTTTGAGCCACTTACAAAGCCTCCTGGTAAATTATTAAACATTCAAAAAGTTTTTTTTACGATGTTCGAGGATAAAAAATTTGGAATGAGAAAAAAAGATTACTACTTTTTTTACACTTATTTGGAGTACGCTTATAATTTTCTTTTTTAAAGAAATTTTAAGTTTTAGTCTAGATCTTAGTTTTGATCCCTGTTGGATGAAAATTAATGCAATTAAAAGCAATATTAAGTTATTAATTTTCTGTTTTAAAGTAAGAAATAAAAGCAAATTTTTGAGAAAACGGTTTTATAAATACCAGCTAACCGAAATAATTTTCAGATTAAAATACTTTTAAATTTAATATAATTTTCATGTTTTTTTTTTTTTTACTTTTGAACAAAATATAATAAACTTCCAAAAAAATTTAATTTTGAATTAAAATAAGAACAACAGCAAAAATTCTTGGAAAAAGGATTTTATAAATGGCATTTATACAAAATAAATTTGTAATTTTTAGCTTCGTTTCTTAACAAATTTTGAAGTATTTTGCTTGCATTGACGTAAAAAGAGTCTTGTTACCTTTTATTTGATTTATAAATAATATTTTGCAAAACAAAAAGAAGTACATAATTTTTCTAGAATAAAGCGATTTTATAAATGGCATTTACCTGAAGTAGATTTTTAATTTTCAGTTTTAAAGCGTCGTTTCTTTTATAATTTTTAAAGCATTTTGCTAATATTTACCAAAAACAGATATTATTGTTATTTATTATTTAGATAAATAGTATTAAAAAATAAGAAAAACACTCCATATTGGGAACGCATGATTTTACATGAAACTTCATAAGTTTCATGTTTAAAATTTTATTTTAAAATATTGTACAGCAACGACTGCTATAACTTGTTGTACAATTTGTAAGTTATACAAAATTTTATATTTACTTCTATTATATCACTCATAGAAAATGTGACTGTTGGCGTTAGACTATAGCGTCAACAACAATAGACATAAAATAAAGCTTGTAGTTACCTATATTTCACTCTGTACGGTGAGCTCAGTCCAGGACCTTCAATTGTAAACAGACAATCTGTCAAGTGACGATTCAAAGGATTTGTAAAGCGAATCACCAATTGAAACTCCAATCCAACTCGTAGAGTGGGTGGAGCCTATGAAAAAAAATTTATTTTACTTTGGATGATAAAGTCACATTAGAGCTTACTAATAGAGACTTATGAATTAATTAGAGCTAACTACTATTAGGAATTGGATTACCACTATTAGGAAATCTACTATTAGATTAATTAATTAGAGCTAGCTAATTATTAGGCGCAATCAGGGATTAATTCTTAATGATGACCCAAAGATAATACTGGCGCGTGCGCACGTTGCGCTACCACTATTTAGATCGGAGGACAGATGGTGATATAATTAATCTGGCCTTAGCACCACGCTTCCTAACCGCCAAACCACGCGTGGACTTTTCCTGCTTTAAAAAAAGAATGGATTCCACTAAGACACAACTAGATAAAGTGTAGTCTGATCAGAGACCCAGCTTTTATCATGGGGAATCTAACCTCAAACCCCAGAAGACGAAGATTTAACACATCCCACAAGGCCTGGTTTCTTAGGACAGGACGCCGTCAGCTGGAAATCAGCGCTAACCTCTGATTGGTCCATTTGTGAGTTTGATAGTATACGTCATCGAACGCTCATCTTGAACTACAATTGCCGTCCAACTCAACTGCAGTTGGATTACAACGTGACGTTAACCACAGAAGCAATGGCGGACAACATCCAACAGCACATTAAAATCAGCCAAGATTTTGATTTTGACATTAAACATAGCTTCTTCATTAAACATAGCACTCTTCATTTAGCTCAGCTATAATGTGTTTTTTCTTGGACAAAGTCTTTATTTGTTCTCTAAAACACTGGTCGACAATAACAAAATCAATACAAATTCAAAATAAATATTTGTTTACGTTATTAACGCATGCGCAATGAGAGATAATGTCTGCGTTGGACCGACTGCTCACGCTGAGCTAACAAAAAAGTCTTTTTTTGGCGTCAGATCTACGTCAACTTTCCGCTGACGCCCAGATAAGGCGCTAGTTCTAAGAAACCAGGCCTTGAGCTAACAATCCAGTATTTTGTTGGCGTCAGCGTGACGTTGACGTCCCGCTGACGCCCAGATAAGGCGCTTGTCCTAAGAAACCAGACCTTAACTGTGCGGCAGAAAGAGAAAGTAATTGTAATATTGTTGATAATTTTTGAACATGAAATGCAAAAATTAATACAAAATAGAATATTTATTATCTGCCACTATTAGAAAATTATGGCCATTAAAATTAAACTATTATTAAATTCAATAAGTAAAGTTTTATTCACATCATTTATAATGTTCTTTAGGATTTTAAATTATACAATACAATACACATAAACATGATAATTCATAAATTTTGCGATTGGTGTCATATAAATGAAATCAAATAATCAATAAGTTTGTAAATATTTGTGTTAACTGACACATGAATCACCCCTTACTGTTCGTTTATTGTAGAATAGTGCAATTTGCTAAAAATTTTTATACAAAATGAAATTAGTGGAAAATAATTATGAGATAAAAATAATTCATAAGAACTTAATTGGAAGAATGACTTAATTTTTAGCAGAAAATATTTTATTGTACATTTTAATTCGTTCGCATATTCCAAAATTGTGAGCTACGTGCTTAAAGAACAATGAATTGTCAGCAAATTTAAATATAGATCTCTTATTGATTACAAGTTTTATTGGTTGATGTCGGGTGTGTTTATTATCCCCTAAAAATATTTGAACACAGTAATGAATGGAAAACTACATATTCTTTCAAATAAAAAATTATTTTTAAAAGCTCTGAATCTTTTATGTTTCTCTTAATTCCTTAAATGCCTTATACTCTGAAATCAAAATATTTTATTTAGAAATTTTAATATTTTAATAATAATTGTCAAACCAACTCAAATCGATCATAAAAAATCTCATTATATATGAATATACCCTAAAAAATCTGCAATTTTATATTATTTTATGAATTAAATAGTTAATGGTATTGTAATACATACTTCTAATCGCAACTTTGGTTTTTGAACTGTAAAATCATCCTCTTCGGCCCATGTTTGCTGTGTTTCTTGCACTGTGGCAATTGCATAGATTTTCATCATGGCGTAATCAACTAGTTTATCAAGATATTCGTCTGGAGTTACGGTTATAGTTAGAACTTCAGCTAAAAACAGAATTAATTTTTTAAAAAAACTTATATTTTAATAAACCTTTTATAGCAGATCAAACTAGATCATACTCTTATGAAGCAATACAAAATAGCAAACATTATAATGCGCGCTTATTGACAATTCATTATGAACATTGAAGTAGCTTCTAAGTTCTCGTTTGCTCATAAAATGATTTAAAATTTTTCCTATAATTTTCATAAAAGGAAAACTTTTGAAGAATAAGTAGACTGTTAATATCATTATCTGTTTTTAAATGTATAAGTTTAGGGGAATTTCAGCGCTTCTGCACTGTCAGAATTTTTCTAAAATAACAATAAAATAATTGACAGCAGTCTTAACAGCCAATTAACTGTAAAGTTTACGGTGAACATTTTTATCCTTACGGTTTTGAAACCATTCATAACTAGTATGGTTAAAACACCGTATAGTTTTTGTATTCATGCTTTTTTAACCATTTATTACGAGCATGGTTTCAAAGCAGTAAAAAAATTAACTGGACATTTGAGCTAGGTTTTTCGTTAAGTAAAGAGCATTAGAGTTAGATCGTGACTGAGTTGTGTTTGAAATGAACCGCGGAATGTGATTTAATTAGCTTATTTGGTTGTTTCATCTATCGTAAAAGATGGGAAATTTTATGTGTTAGGCAGCTTTATGGTGCTGCCATATATGCGTGAATGAGAGTATAGTATTCCTATAGACCATGATCACAAATTGGCTGGTGCAAAGCTCTAGAAACACTATATTTGTTGAAGGGAATGGAGGAAATATTGTGGTGTCAATGTTGGGACTCGAACCCCCACTCAGTAGGTCATGAGATTGACATATAAGCCCTCTCGGTTATAATATGCACCCTGCTGCAAGAACCAAAGTAGTTTCATTAGGTCGGCCTAACAGATGTGATAAAATTCTGATTGTTTAACCATTTTGGGGGAAAGCATTTAATAAACGGTTTTCTCACAGTTAACAGTTTGAATAACATCTTATTTATGGTTTTTTTACATGGATATGGTAAAATAACAATTAAATAAATTATTTTTTTATAATTTAACCATTTTTCTACGAAATTCTCTACAGTGTTGGTTCAAGTTGAATGCTGCTTATGTTAAATTGTTAATAATTTTGGAACGTGTTGAACAACACAGTAATATCATTTAAATTGATTTAATCTAAATATGCTGCAAATTTGAACTATAATATGCTATTTATATTATGGTATTTATGGCACTTGATTTCACGATTTTTTGGTTCATCTTGATTGAAAAAATTTATTCTGCATTACCAATCAAGGAGCTGATAATATGGTTCAACACTAAGCTTTTCTTCCTAGAATTAACTTCCTTTTTTTAAAAAAATAATCCTTGACATTCGTAACAATTTGTCTATAACAAATGTCAAATTATTTTATAGTTGAAAAGCGTAAAATATATATTAATTAAAGTTCCTTAAATGTCTTAAAAATCAAAAACCCGTTTAGTTTGATTGAATGCCAGAAAAAAAAACTCTTTTTATTCCATTACCGGGACAAAGTCATCCCAAACTACGGCATTACATTATGCTTTAATTAAATTCATTTTATTTATTTTAATTTTTAACGCCGAATGCCTAACATAGAATTAATATAAAAAAACATTCGATCAAAAAAAAAAAAAACTGCAGCACAAATACATTTAAGTTTTCGTGTTAGCTTCAACTTTAGTTTTAATGCCTCATAATTTCATAACAAAGAATTATTATTGAAATTTTTAATAGTCAGGAGTATTTTTGATAGTAAGAAGATACCTGAAATATTTTTATGCCATTGTTTAAAAATTAAAATATATACAGACCCTGACCAAATTATTAGACACACTGTAAAATTCTATGTAAAATCTTATTGTTTTTACGAGACTGAAACCGGTTTGCACTTGTTTACGGTTTTGTATCAATTGGTTAAATTAGACGATATATTATATAAATATAGAATATTTATTACATCGGATATTATATTATAATAATTAGACCAAATTATTGGACTCACGGTAGTGTTTTAATAATTGCATGTTTTACACGAGCATATATGCAATACTTTTATATTTAAACAAACATGCAATAACTTTTAATTCAAGAGGTTTTTTACATACTTCCTATTTGTATTTATTTTTAACGTATTGCATTACAATGTTAACTAATTGATACACGAGCATAAACAAGTGCAAACCGGTTTCAGTCGCATGAAAACAATAAAGCTGTATAGTATCACCTGATAATTAAAATTTTACAGAGAATCTTATAGTGCGTCTAATAGTTTGGCCAGAGCAAGATTTTTGGCAATAAAAATTTATGAGGTATAAAGTACTGTATTAACTCACATTGATTTGGCTTCAGAGTAAAATTCCCTCTTTGACGAGTCACCTTCCTTGCAAGTATTCCAGTGTAGTATACAGTACTTGCAGAAAGAACGGCTCCGACAGTTCTCATTTCTGTCGGGTTTTTATTCTTAACTTGAACCGTGACTGAGAATGGTTTTCCAATCATGATCTGATCGATCTCCATTAGATTAAAGGACACATCTTCTTTTTCTGGAGGTGGCATATCGTAAACAGCATAACGTATGCTATCAGTTACTCCATACCTGGCTGCATTCAAAACTGCCATTCTCTCCTCAACAGTTCCTGTTAAGAACGGAAAATTTTCAATTTAATTAACAATATAATCTTTATCTAACTTTTTTAATATAATTTTTTAATTAATTTATAATTTTTTAATTGATTTATAATTTTTTAAAATTAATTTATAATTTTTTAAAATTAATTTATAATTTTTTAATTAATTTATAATTTTTTTAATTAATTAATAACTTTTTAATTAATTTATAATTTTTTAATTAATTTATAATTGTTTTAATTAATTTATAGCTTTTTAATTAATTTATAATTTTTAATATAGTGATATTTTTTTTATCCAACTAGTATTCTTCGATAGGTATAGGTATTCTACGAATTTCTGAAATCATTCAGCAGAACAATCCACAGTAGTACACAGGGTGTCCCAAAACGACAGAACAAACTCTGCACAGCTAGATAACTCGTTGAGAGTACATAAAAATTGCCCAAAGAAGCGTTCCTGTACGATCCATAGTTTACGAGAAAAATACGGAAAACAAAATATGACGTCACTGCCGGTGTAAGAGAAAACAATTTATTGAACTTATCAACAGCAGTATACTATACACAATTTAAAGCATAATATGAGCGGCGGACGTTGTAAACATTATTGTCTTGAAAGATATGCAAATACTGTTCTTGATATATCCAATAAAGTGTTTTTTTCCTGCACCGGTAGTGACGTCATACTTTGTTTTTCGTATTTTTCTCGTAAACTATGGATTGTACAGGAATGCCTTTTTGAGCAGTTTTTATGTACTCCCAACGAGGAATCTAGCTGTGCAGAGTTTATGCTGTCGTTTTGGGACACCCTGTATTTTATCTACACGTAAATCACGAAATTTGTCCCGAAAAAGGTTCTCTCCTAAGCACTTTTGAAATTATGGTTTAATTACTCCAAATACTTCATACATCATCATTTTTGATGTTATAAACTTTAAATACATTAAAAGTATTTAAATTATACAGATTTATATTATACAGAATTGCATTAGAATGTATTTATTTCAACAACTGAAAAATGTATAAAGAATTTTCAGTCTAATGCCAAAGCATCTAAAAAAGTGACGTTTTTTTTTTTTTTTTTTTTTTTTTTTTTTTTTTTTTTTTNTTTTTTTTTTTCTTCCTCACAGCGCGGGGTAAAATGGTAACATTCTCATTCAAACGGCTTCAGAGCAACAATACGGCAAAAAGCTTAACTACTACTTAAACTGACGAGGTTATCGTTTTGCTTTACTATTTGTAATTGTATTTATAAAGTTTTTTTTATAATCGTTTGGTTACTTATTTTATTTTCGTACGTTAAATATTATCATTTATGATATTTATGATAAAATACGGAAATCATGTAAGGCATCGAAATAGTAACAATTCAAAATAGTAGTAAAAATTAGTTAAGCGAAAATGACTATGTAAGAGTCATCAAAAACAGTGGCTAACATAAGCAATAAAAATGTACAGCACCACATGATAGATCGCAAAAGCAGACGACATTTTTAGAACTGTTTCTGTTTCGTTTCACGAACGAGGCCTAAATTATCAGCAATGAAGGCGAAATTAATAATTAAATCAACGCAAAGAAACGTTTAGTTCTCAATAAAAACAAAACAACCTTTCTTTATTACTTCTTACATCAGTCATAATACCCAGATTCTGGTTATTATTTTTATAAAACAAATACATTACGATTACGATTAAAACTACTAAATCGATTCTCAACAGTTTCATAGTTGACTGTTAATGGCCGATTTTTTGTCGGTTGTGAATCTATTATGGAAAAAGGTTAATTTTTTTCATAAAGGAGATGTGGTGAACACGTTGCAGGCTACAGAAAAAGAAATGTATTGACAACTACCCAATACAGGACTTGAAGGTAAAGATGCTGAAATCTATTTCATCTCCTAAAGAATTTTTGCTGTTGAATTGATATAAATATAAAGCACAGGAAATTATAATTTATTAAGTGCACAAATTGTAAGGCCTGGATTCAAAAAACTCAAAATGAGATACAAGGAAGGAATTTTTCTCTACAAAGATTTTTTTTTACCCACTAAAGATTTCTCACTTGTATGGAATGCATTTGTGTACTCAAGATGATTTGTGTACTCAAACTCAAGCGTAAGGCGCATTATCTACGTAATATATACTTCGATCACCACAGAAAATCCTTCACAGCTTTTATAAATAAAGCGACATACTTTTTTTAGGTATATCAGAAACATAATTATTTTATTTCCCTTTTAGACAGCTTGAATCATTATTTTTTTACGTTTTGAATTTCTTTGAACTCCTTGAATTAATTTTTACCTTCTTTATCTTTGTATTCTGCTACAATATTTTCAGCATCGGTGTCTCCAATATCGTCATCCACTCCTATCTTTTTCGTCAGCATGAATTGGCCGATTCTAACAATGACAACAATAATTTTACAACAACAAAAATCAAAGTTTCTATTCTCTTTAAATTTTAATCAAATTGTTAATTTCTAAGTGTTATAGTTTGTGAAAATACCTAAGATTTTCCGTAAATATAATAATTTTATAAATCGAAAAGTACACATTTAACTAATTTTTCTCCTTCGTATTATACATCAATTTTAAAAACGAAGCAAAGAATTGTGAACCTAAATTATTTGAGACATTCTTTATTTTTGCAATATTTCTTAAGTATGAAGGTGATATTAATTTGCTGTTTCATGTGAACCTAAAAAATTTGATAAGTATGAAAATAAAAATCACTAAAATCACAAGATTAGAGTTTAAAAACTATTTTAAAACTGTTTACCTTCAGGAAAAATTGTATTCATTATTGTAATTCTTATAACTTTTCTTACTAATAGAATTTGCTTTGTAGAAAATATTCAGTGTATGCGTCATGGAATTTTTTGATTCTCATGAATCAAATTAAATTATTTTGTGCTAGTAAACAGATCTCATTAATATTTAAAAATATGTTTAATTCTGCATTATATAGTTTAGTGCATTGCATCGATAATATCAAATTCAAACGACAACATCAGCATCGTCAATCAAACTACCTCGACAACGATACATAAAATATTAAAAAGAATAGTAACTTTTATTTAAAAAATAATCACTTTGCTTTTTTGTTTAAAATATTTGGTACATTTTACGAGCAAAAATTCATTATTTAAAATTATTTTAATAAATCGTCTTAGTCTCACTTGTATTTGTCACTAGCAGCTTTCCTCCATCCTCCCTCTACTGTTTCGTCTCTTGTCCATTTAATGATATCAGCATTGACTTCAGCAAACACAAAAGGACAGTCAAAGTCAAAACCTACTTGTCCTCGTCGGACAGCTTCAACTGATGCAGGTCCCATTTGGAAAACATCTAAAAGAAAGACGACAAAATTAGGCAAAACACGAGTTAGCTTCAAAACTTAGCGTCATAATTATGTATATCGTACCATCTGTGATGTAATATCTCTCCTAATATGAGAATAAATAACCCAAATAATGATGCGAAGTAACACTTTTTCGCGCACTTTTTTCACGTTAACAGCTTTCATATATAATTTAAGGGGTGTAATTTAAATCTAGACACTTTAAGTGGAAAAAGTTTACGAAAATCTCACGCACAAGATAATTTATTTATTTTCGCTCCGGAAAATATCACCGTAGGAAAACTTTGGAAATCGCCAACAAATTGCTTGCAATCCAGCACAAGCTGGCATGAGTTTGATGTTGGCTTTCATGCTGCTATACATCTACAGAAGTTCGTCGTTAATCTATGCATGTATTGTTTTTCGTTGCATACAATTACGAGTCTATTATTTTGAAATTTTTTAATTTTCGAGCATATATTCTGTTTATCTCTGTAAATTGTATTTATGATTTTATACTCTACATTTTCCCTCTACTTCGTTTGGCTGAACCTAGTCCGAATTCATCTTAATAATCTTTCTGTGCTACATTGTGTATTTAATTTGCAAACTAATTTTATTTTAAGAATTAGTGTAGAGATGTATTCTTAATTAAAGATTCTTATTTTGCATCAAGGTGTGCATCATATCTAACTCAAATTATAATTTTTTGTGTTACTGAATAATAAAAAGGGTACCAGCTACTTAATATTAAGTAATACAAAAGAACTTTCTTGGTGTAGTGAAACACTAATACTATATGGAGTTTCACTACACCAATTTGGTGTAAAGTAGTTGCTACTATTGTTGATTGTTGGTGTAAAATGAGCTTAAATGTTCTACAGTGTTGTGAAGAATTTACAACGAAAAACTGAGACATATTGTGAAAATGAGAACATTAAAAAGCTCGGTGATTTTTAACGAAACGTTGCGGTCATGATTTTAGTAAAATTAACAATAAAATATGGTTTTATGATATGTAATAAAATTTTCTAAATGTGGTAAAAGTTATCATGATACTTCATGATACTTCAGGTTTATCATGATACTTCAGCTGAGGCTATGCTCTAAAGTCATGTTCTAGAGCATCTAGAGCATAGCATAAAAACCATTTATTTGGTTAAATTCTGTTTTCAGTTTTGTATTTTTTACTAAATGTATGATAATAAGATTTATAATTTGGAAATTCAAAGCCGGTAAACCGCTATAATGCGAATGAAACAAATTACCAAATATATGACTTAAATACCTTATATTTTGATTTCATTAACCAGAATTTTGGTTTTTTTTTATCTTTACGGTTTGGTTTTTGGTTATCATTACGATACAGTACAGTAATTTTAATAGAATGTTTCTCTCCGTATACCATTGGAAAGAATTAACATTTTCAATAAAAAAGCATCCGAAAAAACCTATGATTGTTGCTAATAACAATTTGACTTATTTTGCTTTTACAACGAAATCACCAGCAAATTGTATTTTAACTATTCACGAATTCAAAAAAAAAAAAAAAAAAATCGTGAAGCCCTTTTTCTGCTTCGCACTATATCCGAAGTCTAGTCAGCAATCCATAAAAACTAAATTGCATTCAACAGGTGGGATATATATGTCTCAAATAACATATGTTTCATTCGAAAAACTTAAGTTCACCGGACAACACAGTTCGACAGGTTAACTACTTGATATTTTCTAGTATTAAACACACAAACTTGAAATATTTATTTATTTGTTTACTTTATTTTTGTTCTTACATTCAATCCTTCCTACAGTCATTTTTAATTTCTAATAATTAAAATACTTACTAGCACTTGTTTCTTGGGGTGTAGAGTCTATGGATTGCCATCCACCATAACCTGGAGGTAAATCAGGTCGAGACATCCATACGTCATTCCATACGTGAAAGTTCCTAGAAGTGTATGCGCATCAGTAATAAATTGTTTTCTCTTGACAATTTAATTTTAGGATTATGTGATTTTTTAATACTCATAAAATATATTTTTAGATTGCATGAGTTTGGTTAATAAATGAGAAATTTTTCTTTTAAAACGCGAAAAAAAATAAAATGAATTTTCGATTCTACCACATTGTATAAATTCCTCAATTAAATTTAAGCAATTATCCATTGGTTTAAATTTCTGTTTGATTTAGAAAAATGGGATAAATACCTGTATAAAATTTAAAAAGAACTATATTTATTTAGATTGCCTGAATTTGGTTAATAAATGAGAATTTTTTTTGTTTAAAACGCGAGAAAAAAATAATAAGTGAATTTTCGATTCGACCATATTGTATAAATTCATCAATTAAATTTAAACAATTATCCATATGTTTAAATTTTCGTTTGATTTTGAAAATGGGATAAATGTTTGAATAAAATTTAAAAAGAGCTATATTTTTTTGAAAAAAAATTCACAATCATTAATCATTACTCGAGGGAAATATTTCATAATAATTTTAAAAATAAAATATATATTTATGAATATTTTAAGTTAAATTTATGTCATATTCAAGCCATTATTTAAAAAAAAATTAAGAATAATAACTGATGAAATTATTGCAGTTATAATTTTATTAGCATGCGTGTTATTTCGTTTCGATTTCAATATTTTTTTATTTGATTTTGCAGTATTAACAAATTTTAATTAGCATGTGTATTTTAAAATTTCATTTTCAACGTCTACTAATTTCCTAAAGATGAGCCTTAAGCTTTTCGGCCTATTTTCTCATAAGTAACGAAAAAGGAAGAGAAATAAATAATATCTAGAACAAGATTATTGATTTTATACAAATTACTACCAGTTCCTTATCAAGAAGAATAGAATTAACACACTTATCACAAAATTTTGAAAAAATATTATTTTTTAAAATCAATTTTGAGGTTTTTATTTAATAATACATACTGTAATAGTTTATAAAAAGTGCAAGAGTGAAATACTTTTAGAAGCTTTATAAAAAAAATGATTAAGTAAATAGTTTTTTAATTTTTTTTAATAAATAAAACTAATATATAGATACTAAAATATCAAATACCTAAATGATGTTTTAATAACAGTTTAAAGTACAATCGATATTGCCTTAGAATTTCTTTTTTATTCTTATAAGCTATAGTAAAATTTCAGCTTTATGAAATCTTTGACATCTTCATGATATATTAACTGTAAGACCTTGGTTCTGACATCAACTGCGTTTTAAATAATAGCATTAAGATTTATTGAATAACTGAAATAGACTTTTAATTTAACTACAAAGGGCCGTATCAATTTCATTCGTCCTTCAACTACAAAACAAATTTACGATCATTATCATAAATGGTATTATTTTACTGATTCGAGTAAAATGGTTAAATGTGATAAAAATCATCTATAAAGAAAAGCAATAATAATATAACTACATAATGATTATTGCAAAAATTTCTTATAATCATGCATTAACGTCTCTGGAAAATAGTTTTGTTCTTGTGTCTAGCCATTTTTTCGAATAAAAAGGTAGCGATTTTCTGGAATTGTTACGTTAGAGTTGTTGAAAGTCACGTTGTTCCATTTTTCGTGCAATACCGAATGTATTAATAGAAACAAGGTGAAATGTTTGGATTTTTCAAGATTAAGAAAAGAGAGTTTCGTAGGGGGGGAATGTTTTTAGTTTTTGTGGGGAAAAGGATGAACAGCAATCCAAACTAGAAGACAATATCAGAAATAATTAAGGCAGACATAAACGAGAATTCCCATCCAAATAAGGAAATTTTTAACAGAAATCTGGCTCCTTCCAATAATAATAAAAATATGGATAAATATTCCTTCAAAAGCAAAGTGGCCGTTTTTGGAAACAACACTTTCCAGACCTTAGCGCTGAGATTATCTGGGCATCTGTAAGCTAAGACTCGTAAAAATAGGTCACAGAACAAAAAATAGCCCCATTTTTTTTTATTCGTGTGAACTGTCAAAAACTGAACAAACTTATAGTAGATACTTATGCCAAAATGAAAGAAACTGATTCTGAAATTAAAAAAAAAAAAAAAATAATAATAATAAAAAAAAAAAAACATACGCTGTTCGAAGTTTTGGGTCGGGATGAAGCATAATAGTAGTGCAATCATACGATACGCAAGTTTACTGCTTTTTTATATGGTGCTAAGTTTATTGCTCATTATCGTTCAGGAAGAAAAAAACTTATTGTAATTAAAATTACCGTACTATATGGTATTGACATTTCAGATTTTAAAAGAAACTATAGTTAAACTTCTGTATTAGTACTAAAACTATAGTTAAACAAGTCTGGCTATTAAAACTTAAATATACAGTATATAAACCATTCATTTGGTAATTTTTCCGTTCATATGGTAACGGTTTTCTGGAATTTCCTGTTTTCAGAATTATTGTTCTTATTACCACACATTGAGTAAAAAACACAAAGCTAAAAAGTAAATTTAACTGAAAAAAATGGATTTTATACCATGCCTAGAGGTATCATGATAAAATTACCAAATTTTGTGACAGACTATAAAACCATATTTTATTGTTAATTTTACCAAAATCACACAACGGTAAAAATAACCGAGCTTTTTGGTGTTCCCATTGAGCCAGAAAGATGGTATATTTTATATATTCTAATAGTTTTAACCACTTTTTTTTCTCAATGTACCATAAGGCAGGAAACAACATTAACTTTCAGAATCAGCTGAGAGGACACATACGTGAGGAAACACTTTCGTCAAAAAGTTCACTTTTTGTCAAAAATCTGTAGTTTTTTGGCAAAATAGTTTTCAAAAATAGCAACATTTAGATTAAGAATTGCTAAGCCACCAAAAGTTAGAGTTTCTGAGGATGAAGGTTTGCCTTTGTGAATAATTTATTCAGAATTTACTTTTGTGACTTTGTAACCTAAACACACAGGATTTTTCGGGATAAATTCAATGCGACTTAGATATTTCTTTAAGGTTCAAAGATTATTGAAACGCTTACCATATGGAATCATTACTAACTCCTTCAATTTTTTCTCCTTTTTCGTCAAAATATTTATCCACTGTTAGACTGCGATCTGTGTCGTGGGCTGACACGAAATTTGTAACTGTTCGACAAGGAAGTCCAAGCGTTCGGCATACTGAAAGGAGAGTTTAAATTTAAATTGAATGTTTTCATCTAAATTAAAATAAAAATATGTAAAAATGCATATTGCTTAGACAATTAAAGCAGAAAAAATAAATCAATATCCGTCATGATTGCACTTTTAAGCATTTATTCCATGAGATTTTTTAATAGCTCTTTGATACCTTCGTATCGCTGATTTAAAACCTGCTATTGCTTTCTCTCTCAAGCTACAGTTTTTTGAATGATGTTTTTATTTTTTTGTCAACATGTTCAAGTTTAAAAATGTTATATGTAACAAAGGGTCGCATAAATGCTGCTAGTCGCCTGGGGAGCTTCACTATTATGAGTCATTTTTCCGTGTAATTCTAAACGGACTATAACAGTGATGTGTCCTGAACCGCGTACGGTGACATTTCTGGGCATTTTTCTAAGCAGTTTTAAACCTAATGATGTACCCCAACTTTTCTAGCATTTGTCACAGCGCTTGCGCGATTATTTGTTGTTTATAGCGTTTTTAAACTTGTAAATTTCTACAACAAAAACAATCTGATTAGCTCCAGCTAAAACAGCTGTAACTTCGTTCCCAGTGATCAGAATTTAAAAAACTAAGTATTTTCTTAAAGCTAATGAAATAATAAAAACAGTAAAACACAAAACTCAACTTGTCAATTTTTGATGAAAATCGCAATTTTTGGGTAGTCTTTAAAAATCAGAAGCAAAACTAATTTCAGATTTGAAATCCCCACATCAAAATTAGACAGGATCAAATATTTCCATAAATTAAAAAAAAAATTACTTCCCAGTGTTAATTTAGGTGTAATGGCTGCGTGATAACTTAATACATAGCATAATAATTCAGTTGTTCAATAAGCACCTTAAGTTCTTTCTCAAATATTTAATTTTTTAAAATATTCCATTTGGCAACATGATTTGGGTATAAGCTATTACGCAAGCTCTTTTAAAAATGACTTACCAATGTTGAGTACCGAAAAATTGGGGAAATAACTTAAATTTACAAACCATTTTTGTACCAAACAAAAATTAAATTAGGTCAGTTCTTCTCACTAAGTCTTTAGTTTATATGATCAAGACAGGAAACATAAAAAACAGTTTGATTGCCTAGGGAAAAATGAAATGTTTCGAATGATAGCTTTTTAACCCATCGCTGTTCCCTCCGGCAACAAAACATATTTTTTTGCTATCGGCAAAAACTTTTCCATGGTAATTCGTTAGGTTTCGACAAAAAAAATTTCGTAATTAAATATTATTTTGAGCCATTTACGAATGCTTCCTGACTTAGTTTTTGACATTAGTTCTAAAAACAAATAATTAAAGTGATCATTACCGCTCACCCTATACCACGATTAATATCAGAAATACTTTTGAAAAGTTGTTTTATCAAAAATGTTTGTCTAGCCTTTGTCTCGAGTGCAAAAATGGAACTAATTGAATAAATAAAAATCCCAAAAATCTTTATGAATATTGTAGGATGACATACATTACCTAAAATATTTGATCAATCACTTAATTGACAATTTTTTTTGTAAAGTTAGAAAAATCAAAGGTAAATAATATACCTGTGGTAGCTACTCCAGCAAATACCCAACACTGACCATATTTCACTGATTGTTCCCCGCCATTTTTGAAATACTCGTCCATTATTTGTGCACTTCCAGTCCACATCCAAGGGGCCGTTCCGTCATCATACATTCCAGACCAATTTCCTACTACAATTCCTTTGTCATCATTTTCACTATTTACCTATACAATATCAAAACAACATGTTGAAAAAAAACTGGAAAAAATATTTTAAGGGAATACAACCGATTCTTTTTGATTATGTATTGCACAAAAAAATATCCAATGTGATGTTTCATAAAATGAAGTCAGACTTGGAATCAATTAAGAATTAATTTTAATATTCGCAACACACTCCACTAAGCCAGGGCCTAAAGCAAATGGCTTGGCTTTTGTATTTGTATTACGTATTTGTTTAGTGCTGACATCTAGTTTAAAATAAACTAACTATCCACAATTACCTTCAAAATATCCCGGTACTGCCATCTGGTGCGTAAAATGAGAAATAAAATGTTTTCCGGGCAAAAGAAATAAAATAGTTTTATTCTTATTGGCTCGTTACCACTGAACACTCCAGGCCGGAAATATCACGGGAGCGAGAAATAGAGAGCGAAACCTCACCCCATCATTTTCACGGGAGCGAGAAGGACATAGCAGGAAAGCAATGTAGGTATGAACCCGGCTAAAATTAAGGAGCAGCGTGTAATGTGAGGCGTCGTGGCCCAGTAATGCCCTGATTAGAATTATCTGGCATTCCTTACACTGTTTTTTTAGTTAAAAGGACATTACCCGACGCACTGTAAAAATTCCTTATAAAATTATGGCAAAAAAGTACTACCACACTGAGTGCAGAGTCAGTAAAATTCACCTTACCGAAAAAAAGTCAGGTATTTAAAAATCGATTTCTCAGAAACTATTGGACCTATTTCTCTCAAATTTTATATTTTTCCTTAAAACATTACATTCTTTGAAATGATGTAAAATTTTAGATACCTTTTGATTGGAAATTTTTTCAAGTATTATGAAATAAAAAAGAGATAAAAATTAATAAATGATTATTAATAATTAATTTTTACATGGAGCGATCTTTGGATAAACGAATTTTATAATTGCGTTCAAAATTTTTTCAATTCACTTAAAAGGTTCTCGAGATCGAGATGTGCATGATGGGTTCCAAATTTCGTTCAGCTCTCCTGGCCAACATATTGCCGCCACCCCTTATAATTTGGGGGAGGAAAAATCCGGATCCGACGAAATTAAGGTTTGTTTTTTTAGAGATATTACGTTTTGCGCCTGATTTCGTAACTTAAAGTTCCGTAATATCGTCTACACTAATTTATTAGCATATTGGAGGTCATCTCCTCGAGCCATTGAATTCTTACTTAAAAATCTGATTATTACATTAGATGTTATTCAGGCCGGGATAGCCTGGTCGGTAGGCCACTGGGTCCATGTGCAAGAGTTCGTGGGTTCGAACCCCGCCGGCCGAAGACTCCCCGTGTAGTAAATGGTGACTGATGCACGTTAAATCTGTTGAGTTGCAAAGGCCTCCATGTTCCCATAACAAATCAATACCTGTGGGGGTACTTTATTGGAGATCGATCGTTCTCTGATTCAGGTCAAAATTACGATCTGTGGATGAATGAATGGATGTGTGAATGGGTCCGCCCTATAAAACGGGCTGTGACGTGTGAGTCACTGAAGTCGAATTCTTGGCCATAGGATGGTGCCACTGACAAACAAGAAACGCACACTCTGCCTTAAATTTGTGTGGTTTCACCAAGCAGGCTTGCCCGTGAGGCAAGTAGCATTAGAAACAACAACAACAGGTGTTATTCAGGTTGGACCTTTTTTTTCGCACTGAATATTATGTTCCTTAATCAGAAAGCAATTGAAAAACTGATAATTCAGTATTCAATTATTCGAATTTATACGAGTTGCTTTCTAAGCCTTCATTATTCACATAAATTTCTAAGTTAATTGAGAAACTAACAATTCTATTCATGGAGGAATTTTCTAAACTCACCAGTTTTGAAACAGCTCTTGATACCAATATGGGGCTAGCACGACCGGTATAATCCAGATTAGCATGATTTAACATTAACATTGCTCCAGGTAGAACGGAATCAGCAAACTGAAAAGGAATTTAAAATATTTGCAACGTTTTTTAATTTAATGAATATTAAAGATAATGTAATTACTTAAAATTTATTTCATCGATTAATAATTCCATGATCATCATTTATGTAAAAAATTAGATCTTATTAATAAAAACTTATAAATGAATACTTCTTTCACAATTATTTAAAAATGTAAGCATATAATTGATAACAGTTTATAACAAATCGTTATTTAATTTGTCAGTAATTAATGAGCGAACATCTCAGAATTTATGATTTAATGAATAAATAACATATAAATAATGATTTAATCAGTAAACATTTAACCAACCCTAATTAAGTACACAAATGTCTAATTAATTAAGATTTTATAAATGAATATTTTATTATTTAAGCCTAGATAAGGATAAATTAGATTTATTTTTAAAGAAAATACTTTTCTGTCTTCTTAGAGCCTAAATTATTATACTATTTACTCATTTCTGGTTTTAGGGAGGAAAATATCTGACATATTTTTATAACTCTTTTTTCTCAACAAGAATTTTTTCACTAGATTCACAATGTTAATTTTTTTTTTATTTAAAAGTTTGCTCTTAATGCTCATACATATGCTCTTAACACATTCTTCTTTGGAGTTAGCAAATCGCACTTAAATCTTTTGATTACTTATTTCTCCACACTTATGGGTATTTTTAGAAAAATTGACGCTCACTTTGTTATCTGGAGCAAGTTTCAAATGATTTCCTTATTGCAAAAAATTTTAAAAAATTCCCAAATTCCAAAATTCCTTTGTTAAGTATATTAATGCTCCCCTTTTTGGACTAAACAAATACTTCTTAAAATTTTTGGGTACTTATTTTTCCTAATCCATGTATATTTTTGAATACTTTGACGCTCACTTTGAAATCTTAAGCAGGTTTTAAAGGGATTTCTCATTGCTCAAATACTACCAATAAAACAGGAAGACCATAATTTGTCATATAATTCGTGTATCTTACTTGGCCATAAATCCAGCGTCTGCCTCGGGGCTCTTTTTGTGTTCCAACGAATATTTTTCCCACATCATTTAATACATACTCTCTCCTTGCATCTTCTTTATCCAGAAAGACTGTATCCTCTAAAAAATAAATTCAAAAACGTAAATAGTGTAACAAGTTTAATTGTTTGAGTAACAAGCAATACAAGAAAAGGAAATATCAAATATAGAATGTCACAAAAAATATTTTTCCATTTTCGATGTGCCAATAAGCATTATTAATAAAGTAAATTATAATACTGCAAGGAGAAAAAAAAATTTGGTAAAATAATCGTGCTGTTCAGCAATGACGCTTTTGGTTAAGAAAATTACCATAATTCTGGTTAATGAAACCATAATATACTGTTTTTAAATCATCCATTTAATTCTTTTTTCTTTTCGCTACGGCAACAGTTAACAGAAAATTGTGATTCTCATAATTATTCTTATTATTATCATCCATTTAGTGAAAATACAGAATTGAAAGTAAATTTTACATAATAAATGATTTTTATGCCATGCTCTAACGTATCATATTAAAATTACCAATTGTCATCATCCTTTACTCAGATTTTATCACATATTATGAAACCATATTTTATAGTTAATTTAGCAAAAATCATTATCAAAACGCTTTAGTCAAAATTACCGAGATTTTCAGTGTTCCCATAAAGCGAAAACCATGGTAAATTTTACCATATTTTGATAGCTTAGACCACACTTTTTTTCTTACTGTAGCTCTTATCTTGAAAAAAAAAGATCAGATAGTTTTTGTGAAAGGAAGTTAAAAAAGTATTTTTTACTTTTACTATAAAAAGAGTTTTTTACTTTCTATTTCTTTGTAAGAACTAAACGATATAGGTACGCTTAAAGCGTGAACATTTATATTTCATTAATTTTATAAGTTAAAGAAGCCACAGTAAGCGATATTGGTATTTAAAATATCGCCACCATTTTCAAGCAGAATCTCAGGTTGAAGTGTTACTCGGTCTTTCTACCGTATAATTTGCGAAAAAATAACACAAAAACCTCGTCAAAAAATCTTCACTTGTTAATGAAAAATTTACGGATAACATGTTGATCCCATACATCCTCCATACGAAGTTTGAAATCTAATTTTGCATGAAATCATGACTGCAAAATCTAGCACAATGGTTATGCGAATTCCAGATGGGATTTCACAACAGCCCGAAAAATCTGTTTTTAAAATACGCAACAATTTTTAATGTGTTTATTTTTAAAGTTATTAAGTAAAATGGTTAAACGCTAACTGTCTTTAAAAAATTTTAAGAAAAGAATTATACGAATACTAAAACTTACCTTTACTCCAAGGATTGAATAAAATGTAGACATTTTGTTTTATTTCAAATATTTCAGGTTTAGAACTTAAATCGCCAGTTGGGTATGATAAAATTTTCATTTTCCACACACCAACGGGAGCACTACCGGCCATCTGAACATCAATTGTGATAACAGCACCTTCATGCTGATGTGTGCGTACATCCCACATTTTTCGATCTCTAGTAAAGGAAGACACATTTGTGATAGGTAAACTGATTAAGTTGCCTTTTTGCATAAGGTATGGGGGTGGACCTGAAAAAATAATTTTTTTTTAATTTCTGCATAGTGTGTTATATTTTTAAACCAACCATTATGTGAGATTGAACATTTTATTGCGACATTAAGACATTCATGATTGAACATTTGAAGATTAGAACATTGCAATTAGAGGCATCATAAACAAACGAGTCCAAAAACTCATATTTCTTTTTGAACATAAAAATTTCATTAGATCATTAAAAAAATAGCAAGTTTGAATTTGTAGAGTTCAATAAAATAATGCTACAGTGAGTTAGATGAATTTAACGTTAAACATTAAATAAATGTAATGATCTATGTAAATTAAAGTTAATTTGATCTTAAATTATGTGAAATCTTTATTCAGCTTAAATATTATACAACCTTAACTATATAAACCCTAAGTAAAAGGTTTAAATAACAGGGAGATTACGCACTTTTACGTTACATTCCATGCATTTCCTATGTAAAATTAGTTGCGCATACGCACTTGAAGTGCACTGCCAATTTTGATAAAATGCGCATGCGCCCTTGAAGAAATATAAATCTTGCGTGAAGGAAGATAAGAGATCTTGTAAACTATTAAAAACGCCAACTTTGTGAGATATCATTTTAAGTTCAAATATCAAAATATACATTATAATAATGGATGTGGATAGTATACATTTCCTCCATTGGATTATAAAATTAAAGTAAAAATATATACGATATTTATTTCTAAAAAAAGAAATATTATTTAGTTTTTTTTATGAACCTAAGTCAATTTGACAAGCGTAATTTTAAACTGAAACCAATAAAATTATTTTTTTATTAAATCAGCCAATTGTAAAATTACAAGATCCATTTTAACATTTTGTGAAAACAAATCATTCATCTTCATTTTATCTTGAATATTACTTGCATTCAATATATGTTAAGCTCCTCTTGATCTATCTGATATTAATACAAAGGTTGTCTTTAGCAGAAAACAACATTTAACAACTCTAAAAAGCATGCTTGTAACTTTGTAATACCACGCCAACAAAACTGTAAGATACGTAGGATCAAAAAAACGCAAGCATGTTTCAACGCACGTTGCTTCAAATCTTATTACGTGTGGGTGTGTACATAAATTTACAAAATCTCCCTAATATTTAACTATATGAACAAAACATTAAAAACTAATATTTTCATAATGACACACATTTTAATAATAATAGAAATAAATCATATAAGTCAATAAATTAAAATAATAAATGAAAAAGTAGTAGAATATTTTAATGAAGAAGGTAACAAATTTAATGTCTTTATTTATAAACTGTATAATCCAATATTTATGCTTACCGCCCTCTAAATGTTTAGGCTTACGGAGCAATTATAAATTTAATTTGTATGATTTAATGAGGATGTATAAAAAATAAATATCATTCGTACTACTTAACATGGTAAATGATAAAAGGCACAATTATTTTTTAAAATGAATTTTATTGTTCATGAAATTATATACTTTTAAATTATTTATTTTAACAATTTATTCTTAAATATTTACTTTAAAATTTTTTAAATATATTGCATGTATCTCTTTAATTAAAATCAGATGAATTTCTGAACTATTTGCAAAACTACAGTCACAGAATACATTAAGGATTTCAACATAGGAATAATATTATTTTTAAACGAATATATTTAACAATTTTATAGAAATGATATACAGAATTATATAACATTTTTCCGAAAGTAATTCAATTAGTAAGTATTAACTTTTATTAAACATATAACTTCGAAGATTGGAAGAACATTATTATTTCGCGAAAGCGATAATAATAGTTTTCATGTGATTAATATTTGAATAATATCTTAGAAAGTACTTACCAAACTCAAAGTGCAGTCTGACAGTATCAACTTGTGGATTGAAGAGCTTTCTAAACCGTATAGCCATATAAAATGTTTGACCACGCCGAATAATAAGAGGAGCTTCTTTACTGTCCAGTAATTCATACAATTGAGTATTGTGAAGTTTGGCATTTTCCCTTGCATAAAGTTCCACACCTTGTACTAATATTGGCTGAGGACCGACTGAAAGAACATTATACAAAAACTTTAAAGCATTTTTTTACTATAAAACTTCATTTTAAATTAAATCTTAAAGATTACAAGCTCAAGCATTACTATCATGATTGACTAACATTGATTAAAAACATGCTATTTCCAAAAAATATGTTTAAAACATTATAAAAGAAAGGATATTCTATTCAAGTCATGGGGTTTTCCTTTTCCCAGATTATTACAACTTGAAAAAAATGTTCCAAAAAGCTTTATGAAACGTAATTGCGGCGTTTAATGCTGAGCGGTTCTAATATATTACACGGCTGTAAAATGCTCTTGTATTTCGGCTGTTAACTTTTCCAAAATTCCGTATATTTTTTACTGTAATTTTTAAATGGCTCAAAGAACAATAAATATTTAAGCATATTTACTTAAATTAGATAAGGTAAATTAGGTTGCGTGAAATATATTAATTAGTAAAAATTTGTGTTTATAAAATAATGAATATTAGCAATGGTCTAAACTTTGAAAAGAAAAGCCTTTACTTAGGAATGACTGGCATTTGTTTGGATCAAAATTAAAAATTTTTGAACTTTTTTATAAGCATTAATGCAGGAAGAGTTTAGAACTTAATTTACTTAAATTTGATTGTACACTGTAAAAGATGGATTTTCATATTTCACGAATATTTTTTTTGTATTGACGAATCCGTTCCCTGGTATATTCTCCATTAGAACATATCCTCATACTTACGTCATTTCTTCAAAGAAATAAATTTCGTCAAAATTAAAGAAATATTTTGTCTTTTAGTTTCGTCAAATTAGATTTGAGGTGGTAAAACAACGATGAGATACCGAGTTGAGAAAAAATTTCGTCATACATTTGAGAGTTGGTGTTTTGTCACAAATCACCTTATTTCATGACGAAATGATTTTCATTATTAACAAAATATAACTCAAGGATTATTGAATCGTCAAATGTAAGAGTTTTACTTCTGAGAGTGTTGGTTTGATTTTTAGAATGATTTTAACGCATCAGAGGCGCAATCGTCGCACGGCAATACTAAACTATTAAATGCGTTTATGAATTTTTTTTTTATCATTATTTTTCTTCACAAATTTTTCTTTCTTCGTACCTCCTGCACCAATTTTTAATTCTTTATAGAACGGAGATTCCTTCTATTGCATGTACTATGTAAATATCTGCGCTCATTAGTTTAGAATTTCTGCATTCAGTATATGTAGTTGATATGTGTTACAACAGGTACAATCTGCTATTTCTGTAACTTTTTAACATTTTCTAGACAGGTGCTAACGAACTTGTTTTGATTTTGTAGTTACTGTGAAACCTTTTTCCAAACAGTTTCATTTGCAATTTAAACCCTATTAAAATTGCATTTGAAAAGAGAAATAAGTATTTTGCAGAAAATTATTTGAATTATTATTTGAAGTTTGAATTATTAATTTATGCATAAAAATCTAAAGCTAAAATAGGTAAAAAGAAATAATATTCCCTACGACTTTAGTCGCAAACTCCCATGGAATATTCCCCCTTTTTTAAAATTTTAAAGTAAATTTTTTCTTTTAAAAAAAAACTCAACTTTTAAATGACGATATCATAATTGGGATTTCATAAATTTAAAAAAAACTATCCGGATTGAAGTATTTAAAAAAATGGAGCTTCAAAAAATGGGGAACTGAAATTTTATTTGAAAAATGACCTCACAATTAACAATTTTTCCTTGAGTCAGATAGAACAACAAATCAAAAAAAATTTGCTTTTTTTAGTATAAAATAAAAAAGAAGGAAAAGAATTTCGGCTATCTAGCTACCAAAAAGAAAAGAATGAATCAATTTATTCATTTTTTACTCATCAAATTGAAAACATTTTAAAGCCTACTATTTGTTACATACTGATTTTTCCTTTAAAAAATAAGAATAAAATATATTTCATTAGCAATATATTTCAACGTATTAAATGATATTTTGAGAATTTTCTGAAAATCAGCTTTAAAGCATTTCGAAATTCCAAAAAGCAGTTTTCATAAAAAAAAAATTAAAAAAAATTTTTTAAAAAAAACTTGTGCGCTTATATGCACAGAAATTCTTTGAAATGATGAGTTGAGTTTGAAAACTTTGTTTATTTCTCCTTTTAGTTCCGAAAGTATAAATTTTCTTATAAATATAAAAACTGACAAGAAAGATTGAAAACAGTTATCTATTTTCACCAAAAAAGAGATAAAAATTTAACTTTGTAAGACCATTTTTAACGAAAAAGTATCTATAGTTTGTATATTTTTATCAAACTGATCAGTCTCGCCTTTTTATTTATTAAAATATAAATTTGTGAAGTTAATACACAGTAAGGATTTTTGAATTATGGGATTTCTTCGAAATTTCACTTTAATACAAAATTTCTTTAAAATAGAATCAAAATTTGTTAGTTAGGAATTTAGAAAAAAAATTGGAATAATGTATCAAAATTAATATTTTTGAAAAAATATTTGAAATTGTTATTAAAAAGAAATTTTACCTCTGATGTTTTGGGGTAAAGCTGCTCGTCGCTTTCTTTCTATGTCTTCTCGTAAACGGGCATATTCTTCACGCCGATAAGCCTCTTCGTTTGCAGTTGAATCTGGTCTTGTGTATCTGCCCACATTATTCACTCTATTCATCTTTTATATTACCGATCTTAATTCTGTAAAGAAATAATAATAATCAGGAAAATAATAATAATCAAATCATAAGGAACAGTAATCAAATAATAAAGAATAATAATAACCTAATAATGAGAAACAATAATGAAATAATAAGAAATAGTAATTTAATTATAAGGAATAAAAATACCCTAATAATAAAGATCAATAATCAAATAAAAAGGAATAGTAATAAAATAATAATGAATAATAATAATCTAATAATAAGAATCAACAATCAAATTATAAAAAATAATAGTAACCAAAATAAATAATAAGGACCAATATTCAAAAATAAGAAATAATAATAACCTAATAATCATGAATTAACCAAATAATAAGGTATAGTAATAACCTAATAAATAGGAATAAAAATTATAATAACCTAATAATTATCAAACATACATAAATTTAAAAAATAAATGTAGCACTTTTAAAATCATATTAAAATTTATAAATCTCTTTACAGTTTAAAAAGTAAAATTCATGTTAATTAGTACGGAATGGTTTTTTTTCCCATAAAAATGAGTGCAAAAGTAAGTATTAGTGAAATGAGAAAGCTCAATCCATTTTGGAAAATTTTAGATAAAATGTAAAAATATATTTCATCTAAGCATTTAAAGTTTAGTAAAACTTTAGTAAAATAAGTATTATTTTTCATTGCGAACAGAATTTTTTAATTAGAAAATCGTTTTAGATTAATTTGATATTAATATAAATTATAGTTTATGCCAATTTAGCAAAAGTACCGATGATTTTCTGAATGAAAATTATCAATGAATACTTGGCCGTTATAATAGAGCAGTTTTTGAATCAAATCTGCTTTATTATATTATTGTTAATAATAACTTATTTAATACAGAATAATAATGTACAATATACTACTTATCCACCAAATCTGTATTTAATTTAAAACGGTTGCTTACTTAAATCTGTCTGTAGTAGTAAGTACATTAGCTAATTATAGCGCTACCAACCCTTCAATTTCTGGATTTTAAATAAAATTAATTATAATATTTGTCTTTTATAAACATCATAAAAATGGGTGAAGGATAAAACAAAAAAGATACTTCCTTTTGTTGTCTATTTGAAATTATGACATAAAACCACAAAACCGACAGTTTGAATGATTAATTATGCAAAAATAACGTAAAACGTTTCTAGGTAAAAACGATTACTATAACTTTTTCTTATCAAAACGCCAAGCATATATTTCGTAAAAGCAAAATACGTGGGTAGATTAGGTTAAAAGTAACCACAATTCCGTTTTTAAACTTCAAACACCAATTTTGATTTTTGTATAAAATGTGCCCTTGACATGAGAGTGACATGTAAATTTTAATATTTCAGTTTTGAAGCTTGGTTCACGTTTCATTTTCCTAATTAAGTTTGTTTCGTGAAGATATTCAGCACAATAATTTTTCGTTTAATAGTTCCAAAGCGGTATTTATAATAACGGTATTAATATTTGTTTGCTAATTTTTTATAATACGAACTCATTTTATTAAAATGAATTACATTAATAACATAAAATACATAAGTATAATATCATTCAATACGTAATAATAAAGTAAATAAATACGTAATCGAATAATAAAGTAAAGAATTACTTTTAACATAATCAGTGTGATTCTTTATTTTATTATGAATAGAAAAAATTATCATCAAATACATAATAAAATAAATAAATTTGGAATAAAATGAGAAATAAAATTTGGAGAAAAAAATTATGGTAAAAGTACCATACTGTATGATAATGACATTTCTGGTAATAAAAAAAATACACTATTTAAACCATTTATTCGGTAATTATTTTTGTTCATATCGTAACAATTTACGGGAAATTCTTATTCTTCAAATTATAGTTATGATTACCACGCATTTAGTAAAAAATACATAACTGAAAAAACAATTTAATCGAATAAATGGTTTTTATGCCCTGCTCTTTAGGGTATCATGATAAAATTGCCAAATTTGACCACTTTTATCGAATTTTATCGCATGTTATAAGACCATATTTTTTTGTTAATTTTACCAAAATCATTACCAAAACGCTTCTGTAAAAATTTAAAAGTTTTTTAGTGTTCCCATAGAGCCAGAAATACGGTAAATTCTACCAAATCCTGGTAGCTCTGACTATATTTTTCCCAGTGTATATTATAGTAAAATCTCGTAATTTAATTTCGATCGTAATTTAATTTCGATTTATCTATTTCCTCATAATCTTTCTTTTTCTCAAACTGATGTTTACAAAGTAACAAAACACAATGAGCCTATTATTTACTGATATTTATACTTTTGTTTTTGTATAATGAAATATGTCTTAAAAATATTAATTTTTTTTAATTCAGCGTTAAAACTTATGTTGGAGTGTCAAACTTAATGTAATGAATATTTAGTGCAAGTAAAATTTTTCACGAGAGTCAGGTAAAGCATAAATAAAATTTGTGTAGCAAAGTAAATTAAAGCTGTGTACTTGCGAAATTAAAATACTTAAGTAGTAGGGTATTTTAAATATTCCGTTTCGAATAAAATTTCTACAGAAAGATAACTTTAAAAGACGTTAATGATAATATAAGATTTTCACATTAACTAGGAACTTTATAATAAAGTTCTAATTAAATTTTGTACTATGACCAATACTTCTGATAAAATTTACGTAAAAAATTTTCGCGTTTGCTTCTCCCTAATTTATTCAAGCTGGTATTTGAAAATTTGGTACACTTGGGCAAAAAAGCAAACTTTTAAAAATTTAGAGTTAGATCTGTAAATTGGGAAATTTCTTTCTCTCTCTCTCTGAAATGGAAAAAGAATAAGTAATATATTACATTCTTTCTGTTTTGCAATTGAGAGCTTATCAACTTGAAGTTGCTTGCAAAACAGAACTACAAAAATGCAACTACAAAAATGCTACCTTATTATTTTGTGCAATATTTTGAAAGTAAAATGTTAAACAATACTATATAATAAACTTTAGCATAATTAATATTCTTTTCCTGTTATTGTTAATAATAAGATATTGAAATAAAAACAAACAAAAAATTAAAAGCAAAAATACGAATTTTTAAATTATTACTGAATTGTGTAAGATAAAAAAAATTTTCGTCCCAGGTATTCAAGTTTTGCATTGAGTTTCGTCTAGGGTTGTGGTCCAGTAGGTTTTGCATGGAATATATAATTAATTATATTTTGAATATCTAATTATTTTTTCCTACTAAATCTGTACGGGGGAACGCTATACCCCAGAATTAACTTTCTTATTTAGCTTGCTAAAGACATAAGAGATGCATTTTAATTTAATCCCACTAAGCATTAGCTTTACAACAACAGCACATAGATGAAAGATACACCAATAAATTTCGTTTATATTTTTAATTATAGAATCTCTCTTGTTAAATAAAAAATATTAAAACTAAATATAACTATTAACCTAAAACTAATTACATTATTTTAATGTTTATACTCTTAATAAGTCACATTTGAAAATAGCGTATCTCAGATTGCATGCAACTTTACTGCAAACGTTGTATTTTCATTTTTATTTGGTTGGCATAAAAAAGTTGACTTTTCAATTAATTCTTTTTTAAGGAATTAATTAAATTAGTGCAAATGTTGGCATGTAAAGCTTGTTTTACTTAAAGATTGAATAAAGGCATGCAAATACCTTTACAAAAAATCTCATTTTTTTTGCTTTTATTTACAGTTACTGTTTATCGTGTTTTTTTTTTTTTTGTTTTTTTTTCATTCAAGTTTTGTCTGGGCTCTTAAATACAACATTTTTATTTGTGTTAAAAACTTAATGATCAGGCCAACTTACACCTTTAAAGTGTTAAATAAAGCATATAAAGGGCTGCGCAAATAAACCTTGTTTCAGCAATGGTCATAAAATCTAAAATAAACCATGAGAAGCTGAATTTATCCTCAGTTTGAGAACATTTTCTACTCTTGATTTGAGAACGATGATTCATCTTCGAATTCAGAAGGTTTCTCTAACCTTGTTTTCTAAAGGTAGATTCAATTAAGATATAAAAAAGTTGTTTCTGCAAGCTTAATACAAATCTCATAGCGCGTAAATTAGCATAGTTAAATTTAACACTGTTTCAAGCTTGCATGATTTATTTGCTAATCATTTATAAACCTTGTTGGGCTTTGTGATGAAGATTGTTGCTGACATTTAAAACAATCTTACACTGCTATCTGGGTATCTAATGGACATAATAAAGGAATCTGCTTTGTGGTTATTGTAGCATTTCTGAAATAATAAGAGTAAACGCAATTTTAAAAAAATTAATTTAAATGCAAATTTATTTATTTTTTTTGTTAAACATTACCGAAATTAAATAATTTCAAATTGCTACTGTCTAGGAAAATATTAACACATTTTTATGATAATTTGTTACTTTCAATTAACTTATTTACACAACAACTCGAAAATTTTTTTTAAAAATTACATATTCACAATTCGAAACTTTTATTTGAAGGCCATTTGAACAATGCGGTAAATTGAAAAAGTAATTCATAAAACTAGAAATGACATTTTCCCATCAAAAAACTAACTTCTTCTACAAAATGAAGTCATCTATTCTATATACATAATAATAAACGCGGCTGTGTGTTTGTCTGTGATCACAATATATCGCCCCAGAAGCCTCGCCCAGGCACGAAACTCGGCACATAATTGTGTTTTGACATAATGAAGAAGTATTTGTTTTCTTTTTCAAAAATTTGGATTAGTTTTTTAGTTATCAGTCATTTTGTAAGAAAATCTATTCGCGATCGCAACGCTCGAGTACGCCCTCTATCGGGAGCCTGTAAATATCAGACATTAATTTATCACGTTTTCATTTAGTTCCATAAAAGTCATTGGCCATAACGGATGCCATTTTCTTAGCAGCAAATAAAAATA
>NC_092209.1:65544047-65584411 GCF_043381705.1 Parasteatoda tepidariorum
CTTATAATTCATAAAGCTAAAAAAAAAAAAAGAAAAATATTTTGGAGTTTGTATTAAATTCATGACATAAATATTCATGAAATAACAATAATTTCCTTGTACATTTTTTTACTAACGGACTTAACAGTTAAAAAATATACAATGTAATTGGTGTAAGGAAATGCTAGAAAACTATTAAAAGCTATGGAATTGACAAATTTTTTTAAAATTATTTATTTAAAAAAAAAACTTAGAAAATTAATTGGAAAAATTTAAAAAGTGGAAAACCTGTTTCAAAAAAGTATTCTACTGTATATTGAATATTCAGGGACTTTATGATATTCTATATAAAATAGATCTGAAAATGTAGCTTATTATAAAAATAATAAAATACATTTAAAAGTGCATGGTTTTGATCATAAATAAATATGAAAAAGGTCAATCATTTTTATGATGAAAAGTTTTATTCGATATTATTACGCACTATTTTTATCAGTAACGATTTTTTAAGGAGAAACTGAAAAATAAACAACTACCCTGCAATTTTTGCTATTAATTAATATAATTTTTTAGTAGCTTTTCACTTTTTTTTTCCATTTTTAAATTTTCAATCAATTTTTGATATGTAAGTTTCCAAATTATTCTGAAAATATTTCACTTCTTTTTGAAAAAAATTCTAAACAGTAAGGAAATGTTCTACATACATTCCCGATGACAAAATTACGACAAAAATAAAGATTTTTTTATTTTGCTTGATCAAACTTAGTGCTTTTTGATTAGTAAATTAAATATTGTACAGTGAACAATAAACCGAAATCAAAATAAAGTAAATTTAAAGAAATAAACTGTTTACTGTTGAATAATAGTGCTAGAAAAATGGTGATTTTAATTTCGAATTTATTAAAAAGTAAGAACAATTTTAAAGGATCAATAGCATAAGTTGCAAAATAAAATCGAATTTTATATTTATCTTTCGCCAATGTATGAATTTTATTTCGATACAAAATAATAAAAAAATGTGAAGAACATGTGAGTGTGAATCAGATATCAACGTATTTAATTTTTTCGAAAAGTACCAGAAAAAGATTAATTTTCAGGTACTAGGTGATTACGCGTGATCTATAGTCCTGTTCCTTTAGTACGAGGAACATCATAAACGTAAGGAGTAAATGTTATACTCTTTTTTAGTAACTCAAGGTACCTGAAAACTTACTTTTTTCGGGTCTATCTCCCATTTTAAACAGTTTAACTAAATTAGTCCACTCCAGATGTTATAACCGAAGTAACACAAAAACAATAGCCGTGCGGGCACTGAGCCGTTGGTACCAGTCTCTGTAAAATGAAGGCGCTCATTGCGCTATTCTGCCATCATCATGGTGTTAGTCATGAATTTGTGGTGAACCAAACCTACGCAACCTTCTTGGCCAACAATGGGCTATAACAGAAATATTTCCTTTTTTTTAATTTCAAAAACAAGACAAATAATTTCCTGGAAAAAGATTAAAGAAGAAATTATGAAAGCCAAGTTTGAATTAAAGTAAATTACTATTAATTGTAACATAATTAATAAGATATATATTTTTAGAATAAATAACCATCCCTTTTTTAGAAATGGCTAAGAGAAATAAAATTCCATATTTTGGATACTGACAACAAGCCATCAGCTCCTGATATATCTCCACTGGTCACTTGGAACATAGATTGCAACAGTCCAGAAATAACTACGAAAAAAAATGGCGTCATCATTGGAATATGGTATCATTTAATTTAATTGATCTTATTTCAAGTTTTTACCCTTAATATTAAAAAAAAAAAGTTTGAATATATCTGTTTTTATCATGAACAATTTTCTTTTTATGGTAAGGGATAATATATTTAAGATATTGTATTTATTTTAACTAGTAATCGTCAATCTTTATAATTTTAGTAGGTGTTTAATTAATAATATTTTCATATGCATGATATGGGTAAAACGACATAGTTCAATATGAATCTAAAAACGACGCAGTCTAAAAACATAATAAACGTTATAGCGATTAAAGTAAATAAGGGAAGGAAAAAGTGAAAAAATGAAAGGAGTGGTTCAATAAATATCNCTTAGTATTAAAAAAAAAAGATTTGAATATATTAAAAAAAATCACTATTTGACCGTTTATCATGAAAATTTTTCTTTTTATGTCAAAGAATAATATATTTAAAATATTGTATTTGTTTTAACTAGTAATCATCAAGCCTTATAATTTTAGTAGGTGTTTAATTATCATTTGCGTGATATGGGGAAAACGACATATTAATTCAATATGAATCTAAAAGCGATGCGGTCTAAAAACATAATAAATGTTATAGCGATTAAAGTAAATAAGGGAGTGAAAAAGTGAAGAGATGAAAGGAATGGCTCGATAAATATATTCATACATGGGAAATTATATAAACGATATCGTCCAATGTAAATCTAAAAGCATAAGTGCAAAAGCGAGTGAATAAAGGGATGGATGAGTGATAGAAATTAAGTCTATAAATGGAGTTGGTAAACGAATTTTTACATATCCGGAAAATGAGGTAAACGATAACTTCCGTTTGTATAATAGTGATAGAATAATTGAATGAAGGGCAAGTGAATGAATGAGTGGATAAATGAATGAGTCAAAGTGAATGAATGGGGAAGAAAGGGGGAGAATAATAAGTGAATAAACAAATCATCAAATCAAATCGAAGAATCAGTTTATAAATGAATAACAAATTTTAAAACTTTTAATTTGTAGTATAGCAGTCGATTTTTACTGGGAAATTTGCTGAATTTGTATCTTTTATGTTAGGGATGATAAAGATGAATTTAAGGATCTTGACAAAGTGAAGTGTTTCAACTGGGATGCTTCAGATCTCTTCAGCGATAAACCATCGCGATTGCTTTACATTTATTTAGAAGATTACAGACAATGCCCCAAAGACTATGTACTAACAGGTAGGGAATCATTTTTAAACGCTCCCACCATTTAAAGTTCTGGAACTTGATAGTATTTATTTTTTAGGTGGCACTGCATCTCTGTCGTATAAGAGACAAATTGTTGAATTACAGGAGGAAAAGTGCTGCAAAAAAAATCAATAAAAAATCTAAGCTTGTGTTATTTACTTCGAAAGTAGCACATTTATTTTATATGCTGAAAAAGAAATTCTTTTAATTCTCCTGATTAAAATTTACATAATTCAAAGGAGCATCTCATGTGTTTCGAGCTAGCATATTCCAGTAAATGTACGATGCTAATCCCTATCCGTTTTTCTCCTAAGTCACAAGTACAATTTTTGCGTTATTTTCCTCTAACATATTTATATAAACAAATGCACAACTTTCATCAAATATTCCTCTAACAGTTGTGCAATTTTTGTCAGATTTTTCCACTAACGCATGTTCACACTGTTGGAAATTTCTCGGCAAAAATGGTCAAATAGCAATTTGTTTAATTGTTATTTTACTATATTCAATCAAAACAGGTAAATAACCATAAAAAAAGGATGATATTCAAACTCAAAAAGTTAAAAAAAAAAGCGTTTACTGATAGTTTTTTTCCCCTAATACGGTTAAACGATCAGAATTTGATCCGCGTCAAACTAGCCATTTTGTTACGCCGTTGTACTGTACGCCATTTTGCTATGTGCAGCTTGTCACATACTGTAACTGAGAGGGCTAATAGGTCAATCTCATGACTCACTAAACAAGGGTTCGAATTCCACAGTTGATATTACAATATTTCTTCCATTTCTTCAGTAAACGAAAAGATTCCTGTGTCCTGCACACTTCAGTTGGTGATCCTGAACTATTAAAAACGAAACTGTCATTCATGCATAAATGGCGCGGTACCGACAAATCTCTAATGTCCGTTTTAGTTTAATTGTTATGGTTTTGAGACAATTCTAGCTGTAAATGTTTACAAAATCATATAGTTTTGTATTCACAGCTTTTTAACCGTACCAGTTGTAAACGGTTACAAAACTGTAAAACTAAAAAAATGTTCCTAACCATAAACTTTACGGTTAATCGGATGGGCGGACTGCTTCCGCCTATTTTACCGTAATTTCAGAATGAAAATTCTAATAGTGCAATTTTCTTGGAATTTTCTTTTAACCCATAGATGAGTTTTGTCGAATTTTGTGAATATTCCTCTGAATGTTCTCTTGTGTGAAATATATTTGTTGTTGAAATAATGTAATTACATGACTGAGATTCATTATCGATAAATTGCGCATGGTGCAATCAATATTTTTGGAACTAATTTATATTAATTGGAATTTCTCCCCCAGCTATCACTGCAAGTAATGCTGCATTTCGGAATGTGGACAACGGGAAATGTACTCCACTCAGAGAGGGTTACCATATAGATTACGAGCACTGTGTGACAGTTCAATCTGAAGGAAGAGACGGAGGTAGTATTGACAAATGGAGACCATGGAAAGTCCAGTGTCCAACTGCTGGACCTATGGTGGCTGTTTCATTACACAGAAGACGAAGGATACACACCGGACTCAAATGTTGCCTACTGATTGGACTAACACTAGAATAATAGTTATCATTAGGACCTTAACTGTTATTGATATTCTTTGCTTCTGTTCAAGAATTTTAGTTCTATAGTTAAAAGTGTAACCGAATTTCTAGTAATAAAGCTACAGAGAACCTTAACTGTTATTGATTTTCTTTTCTCCTGTTTAGGAATTTCTGTTCTATAGTTAAAAATGTGACCGAAATTCTAGTAATGAAGATATAGAGAAATATGAATTAGTCTAAAGTCATTTCAAAATTTTTTTCTTTGATTTTTTGTTTTGATTATCCAATTTCAACTAAGACTTTTAGATTTTTTTATATTAAAACTTTTTATTTGAAGATGAAATTGCTCACTCAGAAAAATTGGTTCCACTTTGACTCATAATTTCGGTTCCTGGAACCATTATTTCGGTATCTTGAATCATTATACCGAGTAAATTTGCTATATCCTTAATAAAGCGTTAAATTGAGCCATGTTTGCTTTACACTTGATCAAATTTAAGATTATTGATGATATGGTTCAATTTAGTCTCATGTTTAGGTTACCGAATAACCATGTTGTGGTTCAGCTTATTCTGAAATTCAAAATTTCTTGTCTTCGTGTGAGTCAAGAAAAATTCTATTACTTAGAAATGACTAAATACTAATTCTGTTCATATGACGTATACTTTAAAACATTAAAATAACGTGACTGAACGTTTCATCTCAGACATAACTGAAAATGCCAGTTTAACAAAATTGAAACAGCTCTAAATACACATTTGAAAATTAAACATAACGCAATCTCTCTCACTCTCTCTTTTTTAGAGAGAATGATCATAACGCAACATGTGCATTCAATAGAACTGTCATAACTCAAAATGTGTAAGAAAATGAACACAACTTGAAATGCGTGTTTGAAAAAAGAGACCTAACTTAAGGTATGTAGACATAACTTGAAATGCGTGACTTAAAAAATGGGCATAATTCTATACATATGTGAATTAAAGAGGATTTACATAACTAGAAATGCGTGTTTGAGAAATTGACATAACTCAATATGTGTATTTAAGAGAATTGGCATAACTTGAAATGTGTGTTTGACAAAATGGGCTCAGTTCAACATGCGCACGGGTGAGCTAAATTTTTAAACACCTTCATGACTGTTAAAAAAAAGGCCATACCTTATCTAAAGAAAAATTCGATTATATTTTTCTAGTTACACCTTAAATAGTCTGTAACTAATTAATTCTTTAGAAATGCAGTAGTCATAATAGTCGTTTAAATAATGGAATCATATTTAATTTTTATTTTCTTAAATTGCTAGTCCAATTACTTACATAACTTTGCCAATTTTTTAAAATAGCTCCATTTACTTAAATAGATTTACCCCATTTCCCAAAGCGCACATTTTGAGTTTTGTCTATTTTTTAAAAGCACATTTCATTCTGATGTCTATTTTCTTTCATATGCATTTTGAGCAAGACCTATTTTTTAAAAACATTTCAAGCTTTGTTTATTTTCTTTCAATACGCATTTTGATCAAGACTTATTTTTTAAAGCATTTCAAGCTTTGCTTATTTTTTCCAATGCGCATTTTGAGTTGCGTTTAAAGTAAAAATTTCGCAAACGATAAACTTCAAAACAGTCGCAACAATTTACGTTTGGCTGCTATATAATTATTATTAGATAATTATGCAAGCAACGCAATTTTTTATTCGTTTTAATTATTTTGGTTTCGTAACATTAAATTAAATTATTAATAGATAAATTAGTCTTAATGTTTCTAATTACAAATATCACTTAATCATTTCATTTATATTTTTCATAGCGAAATTCAGATTGAAAAGATTTTACATTTTCAATACATCTAAAGAAATTATAAAAAACGTTGTATAGGCCCATATAATAAGAATAATATTTCTAATTAAAATTTAAATTCTATTTATTATTCATCTTTATATTTTTTCTTGATGAAATATACATTTTAAAAGATCTCACGAACTTGTTATATCAATAGAAGTAATTAAAAACAAGCCCTTCCCTCCAAAATAATATAACTATTAAAAGAAATTCCGTGACTGAGTAATAATTATAGTGACTAATGATTATGAACAGCAATTATTTTTTGATTCTCAACAATTTGCGAGTAAAGATTTCATATCGTCCTTATTAAGAAATGATTTTATGTAATTCTATATATCAAAACGTCACACATATTAGTTTTCTTGTGAAGTTATTAAGATGCAAATATTTAATGAGTAGAAGATATAACATTGCTTAAATCACGAAAAAAACCCGTCATTTCCTCTTGGGTTGATTAATTTCCGTCTCCCACGTATTTCTTTTACGTTTTGTAATACTAAACCATATTCCCCACAACTAAGAGACTTTTGAGTAAGAAATTTAGTAAAGATTCCGGCTAAATTGTAGTATCAAATCACTTTCGATGCATTGAGCCTTCTAATTTTGCTTTCATTAAATTTAATTGTGCCTAATCCATCTTAGAAATGATTCTTTTATTTTGCAGCGAGTATAATTTATCATTTTAATTAACGTAGGTTGAATTTTATCTTAATTCTTCAAGGATTTTATGACTAAAATTTGCAACGTAGTATAATTTTTCTTTGTACAAAGATTTCCAAAAATGATTGATCACGCAATTTACGAAACGCGTTAAAAATATTGAAGGATGCAAGACTGTAGCACAATATATAAAATGAAAAGTACTCAAAAGATTTTGTACTCAAGAAGCAACTTTGAAAGATTTATTAATTTTTTAAAAATTAATTATAAAAATTTGTCTTATCTCGTTATTTATCTTTTGCTCAATTATGAGATAACTTAAACGTATTTTAAATATGTTTGTTAAAAACTTGAAGAATGAAATCAAGACGATTGAAAATTAAAATATTTAAAAGTTAAAAAAATTAAAAACTAAGCCACAATAAGTTTATTTCCTGATATCAAAATAAAATATTTAATATCAGTGATAAGAGTTACTTTACTTTCATAAATTTGGTGAAATATTACAGCGATAAAAGATAAAAAATAACTTCAGTTTTTATTTATTCGGAATAAATTTGGAATTTCATGAATTTAAAAAAATTACTATTAGTAATAACTGTTTAAACGTCATGAAGCAGACACTTGTTAATTTGATTAAGTTGGAGCATTACCCTTACTTTGAAGAAAAGGTGAAAAACAGTAAAATGATTTTGTTTTAAAAACTCTGCCATGTTATGTAAAATATGTCAAGCGAGATAAATGTCAGTTGAATGTAGACAGTTCATTTTATGAAATACACGTCAGAATAAAAATTTCCTCTCAGATAATTTATATAATACGAAAACAATTAATCCGTACAGATAAATTGTTTTTGCATAAATAATTATATAAAAACAAACATTAGAACAGCTATTTTTCAGCTGACGTTTAAAAGCACTTATAATGTAAGAGAAAGCTTTAACAGAGAAGAGTTTTTAAAAAATATTTTTAGAAACCTATTTGTAATGCGTGTCTTTACATTCAAAAAGACAGTTGGGTACCAGTCAGATTTTAATCGGTTTTCATTTTGGTAGTGGATGCCACTGTATATAGAGTTTTTAATGAACAATTTCAATCAAATGTAGGGGCTACTGTATGCAACGAATTCAAATAACTTCAATTGGAGATACCACTATATACAGAAAATCTATTCAACTATCTTAGTAAATTATAGGTGTGGACAGTAGATTCTATTTTACTCAGAAAAGATATTCAATAATTTTTGTCAAATGAGGATGTCATTGTAAAAGGAACTTATTCCATAATCTTAGTCAATTGTAGATACCACTACATACAAAAAATTCAGGGGACAATTTGTATCAAATGTGGCTGTTATTTTATAAAGAGATTTCAGTGTCAAACGTGGATACCACTGAATACCGAGAACTTACCGAACAATTTGAGTCAAACACGCATGTCATTATATACAGAAAATCAAGCATGGATGTCATTGCATATAGAAAATTTATTCAACAGCATCAGTCAAGCATGGATGCCACAGCATACAGAAAATTTATTCAACAATTTCAGTCCAACATGGATGACATTGCATATAGAAAATTTATTTAACAATTTCAATCAAGCATGGATGCCACACTATACAGAAAATTCATTCAACAATTTCAGTCCAACTAAGATGTCATTGCATATCGAAAATTTATTCAACAATTTCAGTCCAACATGGATGTAATTCTCTATGGAAACTTTATTCAACAATATCAGTCAAGCATGGATGCCACAGTATACAGAGAACTAATTGCACAATTAGCTCCTTTAATAGCAATGGATTAACAAGATCGTTGATTCCACCAAGGGTGCTTAACGTGCCATATAAGGATAATTGAACAATATACGCTTTGGAGATAGATCGTCTCATCGTAAGAAATCTTAAGAAACACATCGCATTCCTGATTTAGCGATCTAAAAAAATCAGGATGTCCAACAAAAACAGTCCACCATGGATGTCATTGCATATAGAAAATTTATTTAACAATTTCAATCAAGCATGGATGCCACACTATACAGAAAATTCATTCAACAATTTCAGTCCAACAAAGATGTCATTGCATACTGAAAATTTATTAAACAATTTCAGTCCCACATGGATGTCATTGCATATGGAAACTTTATTCAACAATATCAGTCAATCATAGATGTCACAGTATACAGAGAACTAATTGCACAATTAGTTCCTTTAATAGCAATGGATTAACAAGATCGTTGATTCCACCAAGGCTACATAACATGCCATATAAGGATAATTGAACAATATACGTTTTGGCGATAGATCATCTCATCGTAGGAAATCTTTAGAAACACATCGTATTCCTGATTTAGCGATCTAAAAAATTTTCTGTCGAAAATTTAACATACTAAATGTGTATAAACAATCTTTTAACTGATGATCTAGAAATTTCTATTACTTAAAATACAAAGGAAGTTACTTCCAACATCTTGAAACGTGCTTTTAAAAACATGGATAATGAAATCTGCATTTCAACAAAAAAGAGAGGGATTTTAAGCACGATAATTATTAAGTACAGCCTCTTGTGCCATGCTAACAGTATATATCACCAATATATAATCAAAATAAACGTTTAAAAATTCTTGTTAATTTATGTGTTCTCGGTAGCGGAACTGCAATTGAGCAATCTGAATGTTCCAATTTAGAATATGTAGAACTTTTGAAAAACCCTTACTCATTATATAACTGTGTGATGTCTGCAAAATATGTAATTTTCAATTTAGATTTCTTCCTTAAGAAGACGTCTGGTGACAAGTTTCACGCAGTATGCGTGTTGAAGTTAGAAATAAAAGGTTTTTGACATAAAAGTTTGTTCTCACAATCTCTATTGAATTCAAAATACCTCATTAGGCGTTGATAGGAAGACTTTAAATAATTTCCTCACGTTTTATTCAAACATTTAAATTGTGTTTGTCTGATGACTCAAGAAAAGATTAGAATTTTACTTCGCAGCTAAAAAAATAATCTTAGACATCAAATATAAAAAATTTCGGCATAAAATCTTAGCATAAAAATTTAAAATAAAATTTTCAATCGAAAGATTTTGTAATGTTCTTATAAAATCCTTTAATATTAATTTTTAATATTAATAATTTTTAACTATTTATTACTGTTTTATAGCAGATTTGGAACTAAAGATCTAGTTTCTAATACTATTGGGATAAAATTTAAACCTAATCAATTTGCTCAGTTTCTATTGCAACTTTTATAAACTAGTTGTTTATTTTTAATTTTTAATTTTTAGTCATTCTAAAAGCTCATTAATTTTTTTTTGCTTGAGAGATTATGTAGCATTAGCGTAGTCAATTCTTAATATTGATTGAGAATTTCCAATAGTTATATTGTGTTCATTATTTTAATTCAGTACGTTGACTAAACACACCTTTACATATAATTTATAATGAAAGTAAATTTAATGTATTAGAAAGTAAATGTAATGTATTTAGAAAGTAAATGTAACTTATTTACCGTTTAATATATGAAAAACGGGAACAAAATATTTTTGTCATAAAATCGTGTTATGCTTAGTCTAATAACGCAGAGCCTAATAACTTAATAACGGAAGAGCAACAAATAATATGAATAAATAAAAATTTGAAACTATTTTAACTTTATTTACTTTTAATTTTACCCCATACATGGAACGGGTATTCAAATTGTAAAAAATAAAAATTAACTCTTCACTACGTTATTATGATTTTATTTTATTGAAGTTTTTAAAAAAAAATATTTAGAAGTTTTAGTTACTTCATGGTCTGCATTATTTTACCACTCCATATAAGGGCCAGATATAATTTTATTGATATCGATACATAACTTTTGATTGAAATAAATATATTATCCTTTTTTTTTAACATTAATTTTGAACTCTCTGCTACAATGTTGTGAAATTTACTAAATTTTTTGAAACTTTATTTAAAATTTATAGTTACTATAAACTACAAAATGAGGAACTATTATTTTATTGATAATAGAAAGATATATAATTTTTGGTTGTAACTTCACTCTCCAATACGCTACTGTAATATTGACTAATCACTCTATATAATGTCACTACATATTGACTAATCACTCTGTATTTAATCACTCTATATAATGTTCATCTATTTGAATACCGACTGAGTAAAATAAATGGATGAATAAATAATTGAGAAAAAAAATCACAACAGAAAATTCTATTCCTTTCATAATAAATCTCATATCGTTTGTAAATTAAAAAAAAATAGTTATAAAATTTAAACAAAAAATAAAAAGTGGTTACTTTTCCAGCAGGAAATTAACAAAATTATTTTAAAGATTCTAAATAAATTGAAATTTAACTCTCAATATTACATTAAAAAGTTTTTTGTTTACGAAAACTCAGTAAGTAGAGCGATTTGTAAAGTACACAATAATGATTTTTCTGCAGTTTTATCTTTTTTGCAACCTTCAAAATGAATCGAAATGATAAAATCAAATCTTTTCTCTGAGAAATTTAACATATGCTTGAGTTAGAAAACAATGTATAAAATCTATTCGAAATTAACAAATGGTTTCACCCGTTTAAGCAATATGTTGAGGCTCTTCGTTTTATCCCTGTCCATAGCCATAGTGTGGGGACACGCCGCACTTTATGAACCGCCCGGAAGATCTTCCGCGTGGAGATTTGGATTTAAAACCCCAAGAAATGACGATGATGCTGAAATTTATTGCGGAGGGATAACAGTAAGATTATTTGATTCATAAAACTTTTGAAACATTCGAACTTTTCTTCACTATTTATATTTTGCAATATTATTTATCTTCTTTGATATTCCTCATTGGAGAATGGAGAGCTGTTTTAGGTTTTTCATATCCACACACTTTTTCGACTAGATCAATCAACTTCTACACAATCAAAAATAAAGTGCGTAAGAGTCATAAAAAAATCTGGCTAACATAAGCATTAATAATAATAATAAGAATAATTAAAAAACAGCTCAACAAGATCAAATGCAAAATGCAGATGATATTTTAGAAACTTTTTGGAGTTGATTATTTTCCAGACTAAGTTTGTTTTTCTTTTAATTTTTATCAGCGTATATTTTTTAATGTTTTTCCGTAATATTAATTTGAAGTACATAGACTTCTATTTAAATAACTTCCATTTTGCGATTTATTTTGAGAAACCAAGAATATTTTGGAAATTTCTTCGTAAAATAACTTCCAAATAGCTAAATGAATTTTCTATTTAACGAACTTTTCTTTAAGATCCACTTTCCACATTTCCTAAAATATTTATGCCATAACAGAATACCATTCTGTTCTAAACCATAACAGAAATTTCTGAAACATGGAACTATGATGTAACAGATCGTACTATTCGTAACAGTTTTGCTACGAATGGAATTCGTTGAATGGAAGGAGCAGCTGCTCCTTCCATTCCTTCGAGAAAGTGGTCAACATCTGTAGACTTAGAGTACCAGAAAACACGGGATAAATTGGGGTAGGTCTAAGTTACATGGCCAGTTTGGACATCTTTGATATTTAATATATTGCAGCAGAAACAGTTTCGCATTAAAGAGTTTAACTTGTTTATCAATTTAGACAACGCATTGTTTTTTGTGACTGAAAAAAATTTGTACAATTTTAATGGTGATTTTATTTAGGGGTCGAATATTTTTGTGAAGTAGTTATCTTGTTGATTTCAATACGTAGGTTTTATATATTTTTTTAACTAGCTGAACCTTTAAGGGACATGACTAGGTCCTGTAGATAGATTTATCTATGTTCCTGAACATAGGGACATAGTCTATCTACGTCCAATCTATGTTCCTGAGTAAAAAAAAAAGGAATATAATGGCGGAGTGACACCGTGATAAATTCGGCGGCCATATCTCATCTTTAGGAGAGATCTACTCCATTATATATTATAAGATTCTACAAACTCAGAATTTGATGAATATCAGTGGGAAAGCTGTGGAGAAGAATAACAATGCCACAATTAAAAATGTTGATTGGACATGATGTGTAAGTTGCATACAGTGACTCCATGATGAAATATGTTCAAACTTTGAAAACCTTTGCCAAAAAAGTGATTAAGGTTTTTCGAAAATGATGACTTAAATTTACACTTTTGAGTTGTTTATTAGATTCTTTTGACTTAAACTCCAAGATAAAATTCATTTATTACAACTTATAGAAAATTCTTTATGGTTAGCTGCATTCTACATTTTGACTTCACTTTTCTTTTACTGCCAATTCACTTTGACATTAAGGAGTAATGACCACTTGTAAATTTGTTCTCAGCAAATGTTTTTCAGATTTTGTTCTAAATATTTTATTAATTTTTTCTCAAAATTTGCTGAACACATGTGCGAAAACTTGAAATATTCGTGAACATTTCTTGTGTTACTATTCTTAGCACTTTTATTTAGATATGGAAAACCATTACTATCTATAGGCTTACCCCTTTTATTTAATTTTTGAAAAAATCAGTTCAATATTGAATTTCTTTGTTATGAAACATTCAAGTTAAATTACATTCAAATTAAATCTTATCGTTGCTAAACAAGTTTAAAAAATAATTTTATATCATTCAATTTGGCATCATATTATGGTTTAACTTCTTCCAATACTTCGAACTGTGTAGTAGCGACTGATTCAGCTATTGTATCAATTAACCATTCAGTTAAGTGAAAAATGTTAAATTTTTTTAAAAAAAATTTTCACATTTTTTTTTTGCTTTTATATCGATTTAGATTCGATTAATTTTAACTACTATCTGTTCCAGACATAGGAAGCGCTCCGGTGGCGCAGTTGGTTAGGGAGTAGCTCACACTGCTGATGGGGAACTGCTGATGGGGAACTGATGGGTGAAGTTGATTTCGGCAGTCAAATACGCAACCTGCGCATAATGCATCTAACTGTACGCTAAATCCTTTGTGGCTGTCCTTTCATCGGTTGTAAAGTTCAGAGAGAGGGGTACCATCTCAGGTGCTGTTTACTTCGTCTGACCAAAGTTAAAATTAAGCGGCATTCCTACCATGGATGTTAAAAAGATAGAACCCTGAAAACCAGCTCAAGGTTCTAGGTCACGTTAGGTGTTGTGTGTCCAGACATGTGTATGGGGTCGAAATGATTGCAATCTGTTCGTAATAAAGACGATTTTTCAAGAAAAAAACTTAAAATGTTCTTATATCATAAGTGTCAGCTAAAAAACTATTAAGTTTCAAAATATTTCTTGTGCTAAATTTTTAATTACTTAAATTTCCATAAGTATTAAAAGTTGGAGTGTTATGTAATAAGTTCTCCAGTAGTTCAATTAATGAATCTTACTACAGGAGTACTTAAACTGTAAATCTATCACTATTATAATTCAATTCTTTTGCCTGGTTTGACCCGTTTATTAAAACGTTGCTGATTTAACTCATTAAGACACAAATTAGGGTAAAAATACTAAGTTCTGTTCTAAGTTTCCCAAAAGTTTAATCAGTTTTTCTCACTTTGGGAGTGTTTTAAATATTTAAACCTATAAATTTGTCACTTATATGTGAAAAATATGCGTCATCTTTTTGCTTGGTTTAACCGATGCATTAAAACAGATGATTAGGTTAAAAAAAATCACGAATTTAGAGGCTTAGTCATGGTTAAACGGCGTTTTACAATTCTGATAACGAAATCTATTGTTTCATCCAGTTAATTAGTTTTATTGTTAAGTTAATTTATATGTTTTACCAAACCCATAACTACTTTTACAAAAACTATGTCCTTTTTTAAACAATGTTTAATACACCAAATATTTAGCAGTTGAGATCTTTTAAGTAAAAATGAAGTTATGCAATCATGAATACTTTAGTAACTAAATCAATTCACCGAAGCCATTTAAAAAATGTTTCAAGTTGTTCAATTATGATTATATATTTTAGAAACTATGGAGAACCCACAAAGGTAAATGCGGCATTTGTGGAGATGCCTGGGACTTGAAAGAACCAAGGCCAAATGAAGATGGTGGTAAATATGGTAAAGGAGTCGTAGTGAGGACATACAAATCAGGCCAAGAAATCGACGTCAGGATATTTATTGTCGCCAATCATGAAGGCTATTTTGAATTCAAACTCTGCCCCGAGCAAGATGGCGTTAGGGCTGACCAAGCATGCTTAGATAAACATCCTATAGCTATGGCTGATGGTTCGGGTTACCGTTATACTTTGCCTGGAAATAAAAAGGGCAATCTGGATCTGAAATTGAAATTGCCAGATGGTTTCACGTGTGAAAGATGCGTTTTACAATTTCACTGGAAATGCGGTAATTATTTTATAAGTATATTAGTTAGTTTTAAATGGATAAAAAATCTGATGGGACAATCAGTAAACGTAATACATAATTTGATTTAGAGATCACATTTAAGACTATAAGCTTTAGTACTTATAAGTTTAGAAAACCACTCAAGATTTGCTAGTTGATTAACGTTCAGCCGTGGTGACTCCGGAGATAGAGCGCTCTCCTCCTAATCAGGTGACTCAGGTTCGAATTTCAACCGAGGCTGGTTGATACGAATTCTACTCTGACCACAGTGCTGACGTAAAATATCCTCAGTGGTAGACAGATCATGCGTTAGAATCCCCTTGCTATGGAGCTAACAGTGGGAGGTTTTCCTCTCCATGTAACGCAAATGCGAGTTAGTTCCATCAAAACGTCCTCCATGACGGCAAAAATTTCTTCCAATGCTTGATCCATGAGTTTCCTTGCCTTCTGGGCTGCGTTCAAAATTACAAGGCTACGGAGTTGAACATCGATAGTTGTTAACTCAGAAATGAGTCGGTGTTCAAAGACGGTTGTAAAATAGAAGTTAATAAAAAATGATTAGTAATAATACAGTTTTTCGTGGAAACTTTTTTTCCTTTCTTTTTTTTGAACACCAAAATGCTCCACCCCTTCTCACTTTGCTTATCAACTTCCATTTGAAAACCAAAATTTATTTAATTTGATATGTTTCATTTTATTGTTACTTATGACAAAATAAGGTTCACCTCCTTGTTTTCTGCAATTTTTTATTTAATTTAGAGAGCAATTACTGATGTAAAAACAAAAACTTGGTGTCAAGTACACTAACAAGTACAAAACTGCATTTTTCTGGCTTGTAAAGTGGCCCGTCTGGCATTTTTTACTAGAAACTTTTCAGCTGACGGCTTTTTAATATGGAGGGAAATATATTTTTATTTTACTGCATCAAAGTCAGAAACTTTGAAAACTGAGATAGGTTGAAATTAAGTAAAAAATATAACGTTTAAGAGTTATTTATTTGCGATTTTGTTTACATCATCGATATTAATTTGAAATTAAATTAAATGTCGGTATTAACTTAAATTTCACTCCAGAAAATGTTGTTTAATACGCAAAGTTATTAAAAGTGGTAGTGACTATTAATTCGAGGACCTACAGATATCATTTTCATACTTTGCAATTTCACTTTAGTAGTCAGAACTAATTTTATGAATTTAAAAATGTATTGCCCAGGTTTTAAGACTTTGCAAAAAGTACAAGTGAAAGTAAAAAATTAATTTAAGTCTTATAGCTTTAATTAAATAACAAAGAAAATTCCTTTGAGTTTTAAAAAATTTTCTTACTACGTAGTTTTTTATACAAATATTTAAAAATAAACGAATATTATGACTAAAAAAAAATAAAATTCTAATACTATGAATTTAAAATTATATCCTTAAAGTGAGAAAGTTACAATCATAGAAAAGTATACATAATGAAAATTATTTTATTACCTGAGTTGAAGTTCCGATCCATATAAAATTAGCGGCTACTATATATTGTACTCTTCATTCCATCCCAAGAAATGACAGAAATTTCGGGCTAAGACTAAATTTATTTTGTACAAAGCTTTCTTAATGAAAACTAACCAGCTTTTGCGCTTCACAGTGGGAAAACCACGAAAACATTTTACTGTTAGGATGATGACCTCGAGATCATTACATGGATTCGAATCTGTGTAACCTCATTAGAAAGTGAGAGCTCTATCTCTGAGCCTCAAAATATTTTGATAGTTATTCAACAAAATATTACTCCTTATATTTATATTATATTGTATAAAATTGTGTTAGGCTTAACAATTTTGAATGCAGAGATTTTTTAGACTAAGTTGTTGGTTGCTAAAAAAAAAATGAAAAATGGGAAATACTAATATATAATTTTAAAAAGAAATATTTGTATAATAGACATAATTTTTTATTATTTTCAAACCTGATGTGATTATCAATTCAATTTTTCAGCCAATAACTGGGGAATTTGTGAAGATGGCAAAGGACGAATGGGTTGCGGACCTCAAGAATATTTCCGAGGATGTGCTGATGTAAAAATTGTGTAATTTAGTTTGGAATTAAAAAAAAATAAAATATATGAATTTTTTATCAGCATTGCAATTTTGTTACTTTATTTTAAAATGGGGTCCAGGGGATAATTTGTTTCACAGCAAGCTCTATATGTTAATTTGGTTGAAAGCAAGTTATAGATGTTAATTCAGTTCAAAACAAATTCAAGATGTTATTATAAAGCAAGTTTCAGATGTCAGTTTATTTAAGAACAAGCTCCATGTGTTTACTTAATTGAAAACTAGATTTAGACGTTAATTTATTGGATAACAAGCTTCGGATGTTAATTTATTTTACAACCATCAGATGCTAATTTATTTAAAACTTAGCTTCAGATGTTAATTTATTTAAAAACTGTTGCAAATTATTTAATTTCAGAAGATAGTAACTAAATTTAGGCATTAATTTATTCCCGGATTAAAACAAATCGAAGTACTCTGGTGGTTTTTGTTATTTATTACGTTTTACTACCTCGATTTCGAGTATGTTTAAGGGAACGAAATATTACATTCAAAATTTCGACTGCTTTTTGCCAGACCAAAGTGTTAAAGACTCAAGCTCTGTGTCGTGAAAAAATAATTATTCCTTAAAAAGATTTTATCGTTTCCTGATTGTCAGAAGCTTGTTTTATCACCAAATAGAATTTATCACCAATCGAAACTTCCACCTCTTTCCGATTAAACAATAAATTCCTACTTCATCAGGATGCTATGTGTCTGGGGAAAAAACAGTTGAAATTGCTTCCTGGCCTTTTAAAAGTAGAATTTAAGGTAGTTTTATTCAGCGAAATCCCGACAGCTCTCTGTCATAAAAAAAATGCCAAATATGAAACTTAAATGAAGAAATTTAAAAAAAAATGTTCATGAAGGGAATTAAAAGGGTAGGGTCACTAAGTAATAAATTCCTACTGTGGCCTAACTCCCTTTAGAAGAAAAAAAAACACATTAATTGTGATTTTATATTTAGTGTAAGATAAGCACTATATTAAAGAAGTTTTTAGTAGCTTAAGATGAATTTCTCGAAGTGATTCTTCAATGAGATAAAAAGTTACATGTATATCGTCATGGGTTATCCACTTATTATAAATACAATGCAATAAACAATTATATTTCTTTTGGTGCAATTAAAATTTATCATTTAGTGAAATAAAAAACTCTGAAGAGGAAGTTCTTAGTAACTTAACCGGGCTTCAATGTGATAAAGAATTGAATTTATATTGTTGTGATGAAAAACGTATTCATTAAATTAGAAAGTTAAAAGTTAGTTTAGTTTAATAAAATAAAAATAAACTGTTTGATTCTGTGGTTTTGGTTTAAAAACAGTATAATTTACTGCTTGGTTTTATATTGTCGTTGGTTATCCACTTAATGTAAATACAGTGTAATAAATAATTATATTTCTTTTGGTGTAATTAAAATTTAAATACAAAACTCAGAGGAGGAAATTCTTTGTAACTTAACCAGAATTCAACTGTTAGCTTCAATGTGATAAAGCATTGATATATCGTTGTGATGGAAAGCGTATTCAGTCATTTAGGAAGATAAAAACTTACTGTTTGGTTTGATAAAAAATAATTGGACTAAGATGAGATAAAAATACATTATTAATTGATAAAAGTACTGTAAACGGTGAATATTTTAATAATTTAATCTTAAATTTTTGATTTTTTCCCTTCTTCATTAAAATAAAACATTACATTTGTATCACTGTTATAAAGAGCTAATTCCTTAATTTCGTAGGGTAGGACAGAAAAATATTTTTCGGTGAGATAAAAAAGTGTATTTAGTTTGGTGTGATTGAAATGTAATGATGGAAAAGTATATTTATTTTCATGCACTTTAAGATATATGTTTTTAAAAGTGTTCAGCTATATATAATATGCACTGACAATTATTGATTAAGAAAAACATTTCAAATTTAATAAAGTAAAATGCTATTTTAATTTTAAGTTATTAAATTAAATATATATTTGATATTAAAGCATTTAAAGCTTAAAAAACAATATACCTGATAATGAATCGTTTTTTATATCATTCAAACTCTTACATGCACAACTTTTAAATCATAATAATATACATATTTTTTAAGTATCAGATTTTTTTCTGCGAAAGAGTTATTTAACAATTATTTCACTTCACCCCTATTTTTTTACACATTTATAAAAATGAAAATATATTGATTAAGGAAAAAAAGTGTGTATGTGGATATAACAGGCATTAAATGTTTCAACAATAGCTTGTTAGCAATAGTATTTTAAATTAAAGAAATAAAATGCTTCAATTTTTTCCCTTAATTAACTCTTTTTATATATCTCTTAAACTCTTTTTATATACTCTTTTTATATAAAAGTTTAATATATATATTTGTTACTAAAACATTTTAAGTGAAGAAAATAAGTGATTATAAATCATTTTTCTTTTATCTCCTTTAAACACTAATGCAGAAACATGTTTAAGTTATAATAAAATATAATTACATTTGTAAGATTTTATTTTTTTCCGAAAAAAAATCTTTTTTTATTTAATCCTTACTTTATTTCATTATCATGATTTTTCACATTTTGAAAAATGTGAATGTTGTGGATAATACTAATGAACAATCCTCCTCTCCATCCGGAATTGCGGAAACCGGTTTCATCAAGTATTTGAGAAATAACCTATTCTGATTGGCGTAAACCCGAATCACTTGTCGCTTTTTTAAAGAGAATAAAATAAAAATAAAAAATACGAGAGAGAAATCAGAAGCGCCTCGTTAAAAGATCTTTCAAGATCATCTTTTTCATCCCACTCAACCACTGAAGATCTTCGAACTTGGCGACAAGGATTTTATTCGAGTGAGTTTTTTAATCAACTATCTGAATTTTCTGTAAGGGTATTTTAAATTTCAAAATGTAGTCTAAATGCAAGAATGTAGAGTTAGTTTTCAAAATATTATTTTGTTATAATTATGCAGGTTTACATAGATAAACGTTTATTTCAATTGAGAAATATATTTAATAAAAGTAACGCAATGTACTATCGGTTTTATGAAGTTTGACCCTTTGATGCAGATGGAATACGATTGTCCCTTATAAATTTTTTTCTCTGAAACTCTAACTGCAAGTAAAAAAAAATTTGCATTTTTTAATTATAAAAAAAAACAGTCTAATAGTTACTAAAAAATATCGGAATTATAGTTGTATCGGAACTATATATCTGTATTATCGGAATTATATTTGCACTAAAATGTAAAATCCCAAAAAAGTAGTCTGAAATTTTTTTCCCATTCATATTCAAAAATTTATCATGATTTGTAAATCAAAGCAATTTCAAAGATGAATACCTGTTTATCGAAATTTTCCTATTTTTTTTTACTAACTTCTTTTATAGCTTTGTATGATTTTGTTATTTTAAACGCTTAACCCTTTGATGCAGATGGCACACTGGTGTACTTTTATATATTTTTTATTGACGCTTTAATTCCAAGCAGAAATATATTTTGATATTTTATAATTATAAAAAACATTCTAATTGTTACTAAAATGGGACTGTTCGATTATCGGAATGATATTTGTATTGAAATATAAAATTAAAAGAAACTAGTTTGAATAATTTTTTCATTCCTTTTCAAAAATTTAGCAATAGTTGATTTTGTAAATTAAATAAATTTCAATGATGAATAACTTCTTTCTCGATTAGATCTAAATAACAGAGAATAAGTGAAAATTGTAAAAATTATCTAGTAAAGGGCCGTATAAATTTTTTTAAACCTTGAACGCTGATAAAGGCCCCAGTATTTCATGCTGTATTTTGTAACCATAAATTATGAAAGTGCTAAATAAAATATTTTTCTTTTATTTTGACATAAATTAATACAAAATAATAAAAAAAAGTGTAAAAAGTATGTTCAATGAAAATTCTGCGTAGAAAGGGTAAAAGGAAAGCGTATCTTTAGTAAGTAAATTTATCTTTAAGAAAGCATAAAACTAATTATAATTTAAATTAATTAAGGAAAAAAACTAGTGCATAGGCCATTAAAATAAGGTTTCCTCGTGGTGAAAATTTCCGGATCAAATTATGGTAAAAAGTACCGACATTCAAGGGTTCCAGTGCTTTTAGGTAAAAACCATTTCTACCGTAAAGTTTTACGGAATAATAAAACTGATGTACCGTAATTTTTACAGTAAAATCATGGAAAGTAGGTTTTTGTGTCTGATTTTTTAACTTAAAATATTGTTTGCGCTAGTTAATTAACATATTTGAGGTCACTCCGTCCTACCATTAAGATTGAATCCTAGAACATATAGATCCGATCATTAGATCAAAAGTCATTCGGGGAGGTCCATTTTTTCGCACACTGTACATAAGTTAATCACAATAAATTACTAATAATATGGATTTTCTGACTAGTAATTGTTTTATAGTTAATTATTACAAAGGCACGTGAAAATTAATAATATCTGTTGAAATACGTGTGTTTTTTTATCACTGATAGAACTTATAACAAATTCTTTTAAGTTTTACGAAATTGTGATAAATTTTTAGCTTTTTAAGAAAAAGTGTGATTCGAAAAAAATATGGAACTAAATTATTATTTAATTTTAGATATAAAAAAAGAAACTTATACTAGATAAATAGAAAAAATACGAAGTGAGTTATGAATATGATTTAAATTTCAATTATTATTTTAAAAATATGTACTTTTCAATTGTTTATTGCATGCATTATATACTATAAAATATTTTATAAATCACCAAAGGTTAAGAATCTTATAATACTGCTTTTCTATATACATGCTGGGCCTACTTCCCTTTTTACACGATCTTTAATATTTATTTTATAGTTTTATTTTAATATAAGGCATTTTTAAACAATCTCTTTCCAAAGTATTTATTATAAGTATTTATTTTCAAGTTTTGAAAACTCTTATAAGCCTATTTTTAATTTTCTTTAACGTTCCTTTCACCTCTGTACGTAATTTGCATACAATTGTTAATTTGCATGCGTGCATACATATGCACAACATTTAGAAACAGTTCAAATAGTTTTAAATGTTGTATCGAGAATCATAAGGTGTCCTATATCAATAGCAAGAAGAGATTAAACGAAATGCATGAAAAGCAGTAGTTGAATTTTGATCTCTTAGGTTTGAGTGGTTTAGCTATAAAATTTTTTTATTCTTCACGGAGATTCATTATTAAAATGACAGTTGAATCTACCGTAGTTCAAATTCTCTATCTCCATAGCTCAGTGGAACTACCCTATGGTTATTAAGCAGAGCTCTAAACTTTATCTGTTTTATTTAATTGTTGTATCTAAAAATATATAGTCTCTATTACTGTTTTATAAACTAAAAAAAAAGCTGTTTCATGTTTGTCCCCTTTAAGTGATTAAAGTGATTATGATACACTAACGACGCTAATGTCAGATGTTATTATTTTAAAATGATTTTCTAAAACATTGTAAGATATGTAACATACTTTCCATGTTTCTGTACTTAAAGTCATTTTAATCAATAAATTGCCAGCACAAGATTAACAAGATTATTCTTAAATGATTTAATCACAAAATTTTTAGAGCTAGATTAACAAGTTATTTTTAAATGATCCAGTCACTACATTTTAAGCTTTAGGTTAACAAAATTATCAATTATTTTATTGCTAAATTTTAAGCTCTAAATTAACAAGGTCATTATTATTGAATTTAATCACTACATTTTAAACACTAAATAAACAAGATTGTTTTAAAATCATTTTAAGAAGATTAAATTTAGATTTATTTATTAATTATTTTCAATTTTTCACTTGAATTTGATATTTAAGTTCTTCCTCTTGTACGAATATTTGGACGTTTTTCTTCAAGTCACTCGGATACTCAAGAAAATTTGTGAATGCAAATGTAATCCTTAATCATAATGGATAATTTAAGTATAAAAAATAAATACATGCATTTACAATAGTAACTTTATTAGGTTTAAAAAGTAAAATTATAGTAGAATTATACTTGTTAATAAAGAACGGTTAACAGAAAGTTCTAAAAAGAAAATTAGGAATGTCCAAGACTTTTTTGTGGACAATTGTCAACAATTGGACAACAACATTTTTGCTTTGTTTTAATTTCCTGTTTTCCAAAACAGCATTACAAAAACATTTTCTATTTTATTATAAATTATGTTAATTTTCAGAAAAGATTCTACATTATCTCCTTTTTGAAGCAAAATTTTGTAAATTGCGTTGCTTTTTATCATGTTTTAAGCAGCATTTTATCTTCTAAGATCGGTCATAAGAGTGTATTTAAACTTTTTTAAAATAACAATATTTTGATATCTATTACTTCTATTTTTAGATTTATATGCTTTACGTTATTTACAAATAATACAAAATTATTTAAAATCATAAAAAAATTAATGTTTAAATTATTGTTATGAGTTTATGAAAATTGTGTGCTTTAATTGTTTTAAATATAGATGTAGGTTGAACATGCTGTATTTTATCAATAAACTGGGAAAATTATAGCAATATTTTCGTGGTATTTTAATTTTCCTGGTTTCCGAAGTAGTATTATAACAATATTTCGGTTTATAGATAAATTACTTTAAATAACTAAAAATGTTCCACATTATCACTTAAAAACAAAAACGTAGAAATTTTTTTCTATTATGTTTCATAATTTGAGGTCGATCATAAAAGAGTATCAAATTTTTTTAATAACCTTATTTTGATATTTAGTTTTGCATTTTCAGATTTATATGCCTTAACCTTAGAGTAGTTAAATAAAATACGTTCTTTAAAAAAATGTACATTTATTTTAAAGATGCATTTATGCACATTAAGAATATATGAATAATGTATAATTTTATCTTTTTAAAAACAGATGTTAGTCGAATTATTTCACTCTACATTTAATAGATAAAAAATAAAATCGTGTTTTATACTAATCCAATGCAATGTTTCGCATTAGTTTCAAACACTGCTGCGTTTTACATTCCCGACTTCCAAAAGTATGCCACTTGAACTGCGTTAAACACGTTCCAAGTTTTAATTGCTTAAAATACACGCCTATTTTTTCTAATTAAAACCCTAGAAGAATAGTTTCTGAAGGTAAATTCCGTCACAATTTAAGCATTACACGACAACAGTTTTGGTGTCTAATATATTTCCTTGTAAAATCAAAAATTACAATAATGTTTATTTTAAAAAAAAATTGTTTGACATTTTGAACAAGCTTAATTGGTGTATTTATTTCAAAATATGCGCAAAGAAAAAATATAAGTTTTATAACCACGAAAACAAGCTGTTTTTTTCACATTTATAATCTTATTATTTTAAACGTTTCGTATAAACTCTGATTTACCATAAATTACATATTCATACGTAAATTTTCGACTGCCAAATTTTCAAAATTTTTAGCTGAAAACCTTTCTCAATTATTTCTGCTGTAATATTTAAAAAAAAAGAAAAAATTACATTTGTATTAAAATGTTTCAAAGATATGTTCAATATTCTATTGAAATCCTTCCATATATGGGTCATTCTCACGAAAACTGCCATTTTTCAGTTCATAAAATCCCAAAAAAGTAAAGTGAATAAAAAGCTCTGAAACTTTTTATATTAATAGAAATATGTAATGGCATTATAAAGAAAGTATNATTCTATTAAAATCCTACCATATATATACAATTTTATGGGCAAATATAAAATTTCATGTTTTTTTTTCGGTGGAATAAAATTATTTTTAATCTCTAAGTTTAAAATTAATTTTACTTTATTTATAGATTAACTTCATAAAGACTATATTTGAAATTGAAGTAAGATGTTTTTATGAAAATATTTCAAAAAAGTTTTACACTCTACCGCAATTGTATATTACAGAGGGATTTTAATTCAAATACAATTTTAAAAGCAAATTTAAAATGTGACACGTTTTAAGCAGAATAAAATTATTTTTGATGTGATAAATGTACATTATTTTTGGGCTATTTATGATCAAATTTAAAGAAAAAATTCAACCAAACTAAAATTATTTTAAAGCTTTGCAGAAAGTTTTGAATTCTACTTATATCTTACACTGTCACAATTATCCATACAAATAATTTTTAGCAAAAATAGTAAATAGAATTTCTTACATTTTTTGGTTGAGTGTGTTTAGTTTTTAAACATTGATGTGAGTTTGAATTTAGAAAAAAGAATACCTTACCGACAGTTAATTTAAAGTGATTTGAATACTTTGTTTCATCTCGAACAATAACAAATTACTATTTTGTTCTGTGACAATAAACTAAGTGTTTATAAGGTTATTGTTTTCAGAAATTTGAAGGGAAGGTTATTGTATGAAGTAACAATACCAAAATTGTTCGGTGAAAAGAATTTTCATTTTTATTCAGTGATATTGTTGATTTTTTTTATCCCTTATTTGAAAATCTATTGTAAATAATACCACGACAAACTTATATAAATTACCCATAAATGTTTACAAACAGAAACATAAAAAATTGTTTTGTCTTTCTGTTATGCTTAAGCTATGATTTCACCCTGAAAGCTGTATCATAATAACAGCTCAAACCAATTGTTAAACAATTTTGAGCTGTACTTTTATATTCTTATATTTATATGCCATTACGATTACATAGTTACAGGATTGCATTTTTCCTTATATCATGTAAAATAATACTTATCAGAAGTGCAGTATGCATCATTATTTGTATGCATCTGTATGAATTCCTAGAAAGATGCATAATTTGTACTCTTAAATATGATGTTGCCTAAATTATACAACATATAAAAAAAGTTTGAAAACTGTCAAATATCTCGAGAGATATGCATCGGACCGAAAAGTGATAATAGATGAATTCCATATTTTTTTAAAAGCTATCCCATGATAACAAACTCTATTCCTTTGAAATCTTAAGTATCAACCCCTATTTTTATTGCATATTCGGATTCTCCAGCAAAAAGTAACCTTATTTGACTTATAGGTTTAAGCATTTTGCTTTACAGATGTATGAGTCAATATTCTCTTCAAACTTTTCCCATGTAAGCCCTTCGGATAAAACCCTTCGGACGAGAGTCAATTACATTGAAAGTCCAGTTTTATAGCATTTTTGGATATAGTTTTTTTCCTAATAAAAAGCTGTCGAAATTTATAAAGATGAGGAAGGTCTAGTGAGTATGGAGCATGACGTAAAAGTTTTAATTCCTGCAATTTTGCCATTGTCCTTTGTGCAGTGAGTGGTTTAGCAGTAACATGCAATAAGACAGGAAACGATTTGTTGAACAATTTAGACTATTTTTCGATTAAGTTTTTGCACCATTTAATTTAGTTAATTGAAATATTTTTTATTTTGACCGATGAACCAGGTTTCATAAATTATAATCTCACTTGAGCATCAAGCACTCACTATTATCTTCTTTCCCTAAATATTGCACCTTGGAGAGTGTTTTAGTAATTCATTCTTATTCAATCAACACGAAAGTCAACTTAAACTAATAATGTTTTGCATGATCTGCGATGACGTAGTTCCATGTAGAGAATTCCTTTATTTATTTCAGTGCAAATTTCCAACAATTCTCTTTTCAATAATATGAGCTTCTTTAAATAAATATTTCAAGTAATTTTAAAGCTTACGATGATTTTTTCAAATAGGTTAGATATTTAACTCTTCAATGAAAAATAACAGTCAAATATTAAACCAGTGTTAAATAATAAGCTGTTAATGTTGACACATCCAACCTCATTAGCGACCTGATACAGGCTTTATTTAATGTAGCTATGTATTACTTTTGGTTATGAATGTTTTTTTCTCTCTAAGATAGATAGAAGTTAATAATAAAATAATTTTGCTGCCATTTTTTTATATACTTCAAAATAAATAAGTAAAAAGAAAATAAAATAAAGAAATCCGAAAAACTTAACTGCCAGCGAATCGAATTTTTTAGGAAAAAAAGCTTCAAAAGCATTAATCTTAGCATTAATACTATTTAATGTTCTGTTTGTTTAGGTTTCCATACAGAACTGTATTTCTTTTAATGAGAAATACTAGTTGGGCAAAGAATCAATATTTTTCGATTTATTTATAGACAATATTAGTTACTTACTCTTACTTAGTTTTAAACTGATTGGATGTTATTCAACTTATTTCAATCAAAACTATTCAAGTTTATTAATAAAAGTACTGCAGTTTCAGAATTAGTGGATAAAGTGAAAGGGTTACGACTATCTTATGATGAAAAGATAAGTATATTTCATTAAGCATCAAATTTAAATATTATTATTCAATATTATTTTTTCAATGCAAATTGGAGCTTCCAACCTTTTTGTGCCTAACAACACATCTAGATTATTAGTCAGCCAATGGGTCCAATTTATTTTTTCAATGTGAATTTACAGCTGGTTTTCTCATTACATTTTATTTGAAAGTGAAATGTTTTTATCGTGATCGAAAGTGATCGGCCGGCGTAATGGTGTGTGTGTGCAAAGGGTTGGTGCAACGTAGATACATTAAAAAATTATAAACTTTATAAGTTCTTAGTAGTACATCAGGTTTATTAAAAATTATAAACTTTATAAGCTCTAAGTTTTACATCAGGTACATTGGAAATTATAAACTTTCTAAGATCTTGAAATAAAAAATATGAAACAAGTTTGGTAATAATTATTTACGAAAAAAATTGTTAAATAATTCGAAACAGCCTTCTTAATGTGAACACCCCTTATGTCGACCCAAAAATGACAATAAGCTATTAAAGAAATAGAATAGCCAACGATTAATCTTTGTCAGATTTGATTTTAAGTTCATTAGTCTCCATTCAAAAAAGGTCACTATTGTCTTGTATCAAAGTTATAATTCAAAATGACATAAAATTCAAAAATTTTTCCTCAATAAAAAAATAAAACAGCTTTAACACTGCTATTACCGCAATTCTTCAAACAGTTCCTCTTGTCGTAAAGGATTACAAAAACGCAACATTTCCTTTTTCGCCATTTGTATGTTCTTTTTTGGCGACAAAAGAGAATTTTCCGGATATGATTCTTGTTAAAATGTATCAAGTTAAACTGTATCTGCTTTAGGATATTCAGAATTGATGAACATTTAATTACGTTGTCATTACGTGTGTGGTTTGCGTTGATTGATTGATTACTTTAACGCTTGAATGAATTTAAAATGATCCACGTTTGAGACAAATTAAAGTGGATGTTTTTAAATACAGTTAAAGTTTTGAATAAAAGATAAAAGATTTTAAAAGTAAGTTTTTTTTAAAGTTTTTTTTAAAAAGCAGTTGATATTCAAGTTATGTAGCTTGATGTATTTAGCTTATTATATATTGTAATACTACACTGCTTTATTGCTTATAGTATTTTGTTAAATGCTATTAGTTAGAGTCACATATTTTCATGATTAGCGAAACATAGTTACTGTTTTACAGAATCCATTTTATTAGCATTACTTAGCGTTATATTTTGTTTGCAATATTTATTATTTAGAAAATAGTAAACTTCATTTAAATATATTTATTTTCTAATTTGATTGACCTTGAATACATAGTATGTTTTTTGTTTAAATAAAATTTTAATCTAATTTTAATTTTAAATGAACTTAACAGAGAGTTTCTACTCTAATATTCCTCTTGAAATTCGATCTTAAAATCCAATGGGAAAAATTACAAAAATGGTGCGAAAAGTGTATAGAAAATGCTAATTGTTTGTTTAGATCATAAAAATTAGTAAGAAATTTTCCAGAGTTATTCTGAAGTAGTATATTTTAATAATAATTGTATATTTTAACAAATTTACGATTGTATTTTGATTTAAAAAGCATCGCAAATTAATTTTCTTTTTAATTAAACTAAATTCTTTTCGGATTTTAAAAATATTTCTAATAAAAAATGGAATAAAATTACAAATAAAAAAAAATCTCGACATTACTAAAATATATTTTACTTTAACTAGATAAAATATATTTGCAGGTATAAGTGTAGGTTTCTTTGAAAATGTCATAAAAGATGTCATGGAACATTAAAACGCAAAGCAAATAATTAGTTTTAAGAAATATCGAAGAAAAGAAAATTATAAATTCTATCTGACATAATCAGATAAGCCTAGTATTATATTTATCATTGCAAGAACTGTTCCTGCATTAAAAGAAGCTTTCCTTTCTTTGGAGCTTGCTGCTAGGGATATGGGACTAATCATCAATACCGATAAGACCAAATACATGCCTGTACTTGCTAAATTAAATTCTAGTGAATCCTATCTGGAGATTGGTTCCCACAGGTTTCAGACTGTTCAGAATTTTACTTACCTTGGTTCAATTGTTACTGCCGACAATAACATAGACAATGAGATTCGGAGTCGTCTAATTTGTTCAAATAAGGCTTTTTATGGTTTAAAACGTTTTTTCAAATCATCTCTTTTATCAAAAAATACAAAACTTTTACTCTATAAAACATTAATTAGGCCAATACTTACCTATGGCTCTGAGACCTGGAACCTAACTCTAGCTGGTGAAAATAAAATTGCCATTTTTGAGAGAAAAGTTTTGAGGGCCATCCTTGGTGGGATAAAAATAAATAATTCCTGGAGAAGACGATATAATACTGAACTGTATAAAATCTACAGAGAGCCAGATATTGTGAAATTCATTAAAATAAATCGAATGAACTGGACAGCTCACATTTTCAGAGGGAATGATGACTCAAATTTAAAGAAAATCCTATTACACAAACCCCTAACGAACAGGAAAAGAGGTAGACCCAGGCTGAGATGGCTGGATTTAGTTGAGACTGATTTCCTTACTCTAAAGGAGAAAAACTGGCGAACAAGTGTCAAAAGTAGAGAGAAGTGGATTCGAATTCAAAGGAAGGCACTGGCCCACCCTGGGCTGTCTAGCCAGATATGATGATGATGAGTATTATATTTAAAGCATATGTAACAAATAATATTAATACTTGTATACCATTATCCATTTTTATATTACCTATTATATTCACGTTAACTATATATATATACTTATATTTGAGGCATTGTCATCTGTTTAATCAGAAAAAAAGGAAATAAACACGTTTTTATTAAAATAAAAAAGTAACAATAGAAATAATCTTTTCTATTCAGCTAAAGGCACACATTGAATAATTTGTTTAGTGGGGTTATTTCATTTTATTGCTTTTTCAAATGTTTCAAAAGTTAAGTCCTTGCAATTACAATAAAAGGCTCATTATAATAACCATCAAGTGCAATTCAACTTTGAACATTATTAACGATTTGGTAAAAAAAAATTTTTTTCGGTGTATTTTATTGAATAATGAGTGGTGAAATAATTAGTATTTAGTTTAAGCACATTATTAGGTATAAACTAAGTCTGTTTAAGACGATTCAACACTTCTTAAACTGTATTTCATGATTTTTAATAGTCATTTTGTCGTGTGATTTTTTTTTTTCGAAACGCGAATGAAATATTGTTAAAACTGCTTCTTCTACTTCATTTCGGTGTGTTACGGACTTCGTCAACAATTTTATTTGAATTAACCTTTTAACTTACTGGAAAAATGATATATTTGTTTCCCAAGCAGATTTCCAGGATTAGTTTCCGGGCGTTAACAGTGTACTGTCGTATTCTTTTTATTTCATGATGTATTTCGATTTGATTGTGCAATCGATATGCTGCATTAAGTCGAATGCTTTTGACGAAATTCATATCCTCAAACAGGTGAAGATAGTAATTTCCACAATTTGTCGTAATTTTTTATTCGGAACATTTATCGGGAAATGCTTTCATCAAAAAGGAAGAAAATTTCATGAATTTTGAGTTTCATGTTTTGCAATACAGGTTATTTCTGCTTGAAATGTACAGATACATTGCATATTTACGTACTTTATTTTCTAAAATTTATATCAGGTATTGTAACAATTATTAATTCAATTATGTATTAATTATTTGATTAAATTTAGATCATGGAACAACTAGCATTAATTTCCAGATTAATTTAGTTTGAAATGTAGGGATATATCCACTTAAGCACATACTTTAATTTGTAAAACATAAGTCAATTATTGGAGCAGTTATCAATTTAATTATCAAATCAATCATTTAATTAAAGCACTTATGGTGGAACAATAAGCATTTACTTAAGCAGATTGTTTCAGGTGGAAACTTGTGGATGAGTCGTGTGATCATCTATATTTATTTTGAGAAACTTATTATTATTATATGCTTTATCAATTGAATTAAAAAATTAATCATTTAACAAAAAAAAAAAAAAAAANAAAAAAAAAGGATGGTGAAGCAATCAGCATTTATTTTTACAAATTATTTTAGTTGGAAGCACATAAATGCCGCGTAATCGCATATTTTATTTTGTGAAACTTGTCTGAGTAACATCAAAAAATGGTTTTTTAGAATTGCATAACTTAAAAAATTAATGCAAACAGCGAAAAATCAATAACCTTAATACATTCATATAAAAATAAATCTATTCAAAATATAACCTTCGTGTCGTCAAAAATATCTTATTAAAATAATTAAATATTTAAAAATTTTAATAAAACTTCATTTAATTTATTTAAATATTGTTATTAAAAAGTTTTTCCTTGTTGAAAGATAAGTAAAGAAAAAAGTAAACTCAGTTTCGACAGAACCAATCACAACGTTCAGAAAGTGCCGATAAACCAACTTTCAATTTCGAATTTCGATTGAATCAAACATTTCCAATGTGTACATTTTTATTCATTTTGATGGCATCACTTTTCAAGGACGTTTGAAAAAGAAAGGAAACCTTAACCTCATAACCTCCTTCATGGTAGGAGTTAAGGAAAACCTGAAAATCGGAAGATGAGGAAAGTTTCAAGGAAGTACAAAACCTCAAGATGAGCTCTTTCCATAAAAGTGAAATGTTTTCTATTTTTAGCATTGTTCTAATTCTGTATACCTTTTAAGACAATAGTGAGACTATTTAATCTTTACCAAATTTTAAATTACACAGAAAATTGTATTCTTAGTTACGATATCTTTATTTACATGCTTTCGCGTGTAGGAAGTGAATTGTTTTTTTGTTGATACGGAACCCTAAATGGAAGCGTTGCTATGGAAGCAAAGGGGAGAAAAATAAAGATTCCAGTAAAAAAAATTACTTTGATTCATAATTTGACCATAGTTAGAATGTTTGCATCACTCTTGTAATTAACTTCTATTACCATCGAAAACTCTCCTTTCACGTTTCTCAAAAGCTATATTATATTATCTCGCTATATATTTTTTTTTTTTTAAATTTGACAAAATAGTTATTATTTTCTTTTCAGTTCATTTGAAGAACGTAGTTTTAAATTTTTTAAAATTGTTTTATAATTTATATCTTGAATTCATTTAATGAATTTTTTAATATTTTATTTCATTATGATATGTGTGACTAATTTTAAGCCCATAAAAATTTATTCTGGATTTATTTATGTTAAAAGAAATGTAATAGAATACCTACTTATATGCCTACATTAACTTAAAAACTTTGCTCTTATCTTAAAATGGGAGCGGAATGTTTTTATCTTGTTATTTAGCTCGTTGTTTAATAAAATTTTTAAATGTAAATTTTATTTAATTAACGATAGGTGATTCAAAATTCTCCTTTCCTACATTATGCAGTTAAATAGTTAAAAAACAAACAATTAATTTATTAATTATAAGTTTTTTTTTATAAGCGACGTGTTTCTTAAATTTACATTGTTTATATTCTGCAGAATTGTTATTAAAACAATGTCTTGCATTTCAAAAATAAAATAAAAGAGTTAAAATAAAAGAGTTTTCAAATTCAATAAAACACTAACTTAATTCTAAATATTTTATAAATTTTTTATACGATTTAAATGTGAATTGAGGATATTCAGACTGTCGATTACAAAATTTGTAGAGTTTAGAAAGCTCTGCTTACTCTATAAAAGAGCCTAAATCAATGATTTATTGTTTAGAAATAGTTTAATGCTTTATAATAGCAGTTAACTTACAGAAATACCAACAAGCTCACTTTTGCAGACTTCATCATAGTTTTACAAAAAAATACTAAATTTAAGATCGACAAAACATATTTTATTGTATTTTTGCTAACAGTGGTGGTCAATTTAGAGATATACCAAACCTAGGGGTAATCTCAACGCAGTATTTTTGTATACAGTAGTCCACTTTAAAAGATAACGAAATTATAGTAATTTTAAGAGTTTTCACTATATTTTTACATACCGTGGTCAACCGAAAAAAAAAAACAAGCTTATGGTTAACCTTACAGGTTTCACTGTATTCTTACATACAGTGGTTAACCTAGAAATATACCAACAACCTTATGGTCAACTGAACAGGTTTCCCTTGTATTTTTACAAGCAGTGGTAAGTTTACTACTACTTCTGGTTAACTAAACTGGTTTCACACTATATTTATAACACAAAATTCATCGTAGTTACATATGGAGAATTTCGATGTTTTAATTTTTTTTCAAAGTATGGTTCTATATTAGTATACGTTCAGTTTCAGTTCCTGAAACGAAAATTATAAGCTTTGAAAATGAGAGAATAAACTAGATTCAAATTAAATTAATGAAGTCTTTTATAATTGCATTATACTCGATTTAAAAGTAAATGTGGTTTAAGATTATAAAATTGAATAGTTTTTTTTCCATCTGAAGTTAAAGCTCAAAATAAGTGAATTTTCGCACTAGCAGTTTTTCCTAAATACCTTCACCTTTGACCGCGTTTTGGCGACATTCAAGGTTATCTTTTGAGACATCTCGAAATTTGAGCCAAGTTGTTAGGCAAGAAAGATGCATCACTATATTGCCCATGCTGAGTACTTTAAATCAAGTGTATAATGAGATGTCCCTTTGTAAGCGCAATAAGATCAACAACAGCGGTCTCTTGTAGAAAATGACAAACATGAGTTGTGTCAAAATCTCTTATTAAACTTTGTTTCTACAATTCCTTTTACTTCTGAAATTAGAAGGCCATATGCTTTTGAGTTCTCTTATTATAGTTAATTTTTCTTAACAAAATGTTCCAAGAGCCAAATTAAGTCGTTATTTAATATCTTCAGCTAAACTTAATACTGATTAATGAAACTGGTTTGTTTTTAAAAATTAATTAGTAACTATAGCTATTAAAAAGAGAGAACACTTTTGAGATATCTTTGCTATAGATAGTTCAATACCTTAAACAAAATCGAGTTGTTTTGTCTTAATCATTTTTAATCATATTTAAATTACATTACAATCATAGAACGGGTTTATTTGTGAAAATTTAGTAATTGCTGAATATAAATAAAATTTCAGAAATATCTGTCCTTTAATAAATTGAGGAGGGGGCAACACGCTCTGCTAACTTCGCAATCATCTTTATTTCTTGCTGTAAAACAGATATATTGAAAAACAAAATTTAATCCAGTTATTGACGTCAGACTCTTTTTTTGTAATTTTAAACTCAACGTAGAAAATATTCATTGCCAACGAAATTAAGTGAATTTCGAGGAGTACTTTACAATCAAAACATTCTTAGTGCAAATGGGTATTGTGTATAATCATCTCTAATCTCCTGTATTAGACGATTTCAGTAATAGTATTTTATAACTGGAACCACAGTCTTATTCCAGTCTAACTTCACATGACAAGAATCGCAGTTTAAAAAACATGATTCATGTCTTGGTTGCTTGATTAGCAACCATTTTTATAAGGATTAATATCTAGATCGACACTCAGCCTTCAATTTAAAAAAAAATCTTTCATATTTGTCACATCCCTAATGGAATTTTGAATACAATTCTAATGACAGTTTAATATATGGATACTTGTTTCTGAAATGTTTCGACAAACAACTTCTTTTCGAAACTTTTGGAACACCTTCCCATTAAAAGGAGTAACAAATCATGAAATATTTCCATCTTTTCCCAACGGCAACAGGATTATAACCTTTAAAAAAAATTTTGTCAATAGCTTGGTTTCATGCAAGCTATTTCTTAAAAATTTATTTTGACACAAATTTCTGTTTTAATTTAAAGTACAGATGGGTTCCTTAAGGAAATTTAATACTATTATCGAAAATAGAGTATGTACTGTTTTATCTACCTCCACTATATAATATTTCCACTTCACGAAAAAAAATCCTCCACTTTTAACATATTTGAGTCAGTTGAAACATAATTTGTGAGCGAAATTGATAAACAGTTTATTTTTCTTGCTGGTTTCGTAATTACAATAAATATTTCGAAAGCAACAGCACATAAATTGACTTATCTGTGAAAGCAAAAAAATGAAATATGTCAATTTCTCGATTAAACCCTTCTCGTTTTTACTATTTACTCTAAATATTTAATTATTTTGCGAATTTTTATTCTCGAAATAATTATTTTGATAACAAGTAAATACTTTTTGTCTGAACAAACGCAATTACGGTAAGCGAAAATTTAATAGAAACCTATTCCTTTATTAGTTTTACTTTTAACTTTAAGGAAGAGTAAGTTTATTAAATTAAATTTTGAGAGATAAATAAACTTGTTCACTTCAGCAAAAGGTATTGGCCATTATTTTGAAAGCAAAAAAAGTGAGAATTAATTCGAGAAAAAACTCTTAAAATTGTAACAATTTTCAAAAAAATTAGAATTCAGAAAATAAAAATCAGTTATTATTTCACGAATCAAAATAGTCCTTCCCGTAAGTTAAATTTCTATTCGGTAGACGCTGTATCTTTAGTTTGTAAGATATCTCGTACAAGTTTACTTTACAAATGTCCAATACAATTTCGAGGTTTGATTTTTATTTTTTGGTACGCAAATTTATTTATTGAACATCTCCAGCGTTTAAAATTACCGGTGCTCGTAGAAAACACATCTAATCAACGATATATGATTGCTTTCAACTGAATAGATATCACTTATCAAGCTATTTTGCAACTTAAGTTGAAAAGGCGTCCCATTTCAAAGTTTATGACTACCGATGTTCAACTCCGTAGTCTTGTAATTTTTAACCCAATCCAGAAGACAATGGAAGTCCCGGATCAAGTATTGGGAGAAATTTGCCTTCACGGAGGACATTTTGATGGAACTAACCCACATTTCCGTTACATGGAGAGGAAAGCCACGAACACTCCCCGCAGTTAACCTGAAGGCAAGATGACTCTATCCCATGATCACTGAGGATATTTTACGTCAGAACTGTGGTCGATGCAAGCCGGGTGCGGAATTTCTATCGACCAGCCATCCCTTGGATTCGAACCCGGTTCACCTCATTGAAAGCGGAACGCTCCATCCCCTGAGCCACCACTGCTCTTCTCAAGCTATTGTTGAACTTGAACTGTATTTTTATCCATAAAATTCTTAGGATTGTATTTCTAGTGATTGATGTCTGTAGTAACCCCGCCGACAAATAATTCTAACCGCCGATTCCGTCGATAGCCGCCGATAACCGTCTAACCACCGATAAATAATTGTTTTCGATAGAATTCGAAGATATTTATCGAGCCTTAGCTCAGCTTGAAAGGTACCTTTTCCATAAAAATTGTGTTTTTTAGCTAACCACCAATAAGAGATTGCTTTCGATAGAACAAATAACACTTATCAAGGTTCTGCTGAGCTTGAAAGGTATTTTTATATATAAAAATCATTAAGAAGTTTTTAATGATTGATGTCAGTGGAAAATTCAGCTAGCCATCAATAAATGACGACATCAACGAAGCAGATATTACTTATAAAGGCATTGTTGAGCTTGGACAGTATTTTTATACCTATAAATCTTTAAGATTGTGATTTTAATATTGATAGAATTGTAAGCTTTGAATAGATTCATTGTAGGGATGTATTTCTCCTGAAAACACTTAACTTTTGCATGAACTAACTTTTCATTGTGTCCAACTTAAAATTTAAAGACTACACGTTGTTTGTTGAAAAACCCGGTCGTTAGGACACATGTTTGAAAACTAGAAATCCAAAAGGAATTGATTTGTTGTATTACGTCATTAGAAAGGGTCACTGACTTTCGCAAAAAAAGAAGAATAAAAAAAGAAAGTGACAGCCATGTTATAAGTGGCGCCAAGAAAAGAAAGAAATCAATCTGGATGGGCCCAGAAGGTAATAAAATTAGATCAAGTTTAGAAGACTCATCTGCTTAGCTACCTGCTTGACCTCTTAATGACCTCCGTCAGCAAGTCTCGAATATTGACCTTGTTGCTATTATGCTGATGTTGGGAATTTCCAAAAGAAAGCCCTATGGCCTGATACCAGGCACTGGCTGGCAAGGCTTTCGAGAAAGTGACGTTAAAAGAAAATAATATTTTTTTTTATAATTGATGAACACATGATTAATTTTCATACCGGAATTTGTTTACTTGGATAGGAAATTTTATTTCCTTTTTAGATCATCGAACTAAAGTCCGTCTTTATGTATAATGATGTAATAATAATTGAATTTATTCTGAATATGTGTATTTTATGATAAAAATAGCATGTTTATTTTCCAACAAAATATATTATATAATTATATTTTCTAACAAAAGTAGACCATTTGTGCATTTCTAACAATAGTTTATATGTGTATATTTCCTAACAAAAGTAACTTATGTTTATTTATCAACAAAAGTAGATTAGACGTGTACTTTCCAAACAAATAGCTTATATGTGTATTTTCCTGCTAAGGTAGATTCCAAACAAAAGGAGCTCATTTGTGCATTTCTCAACAAAAGTAAATTTTAATATAATATAACTAGACAAATAAATACTAAGATTATATAATATAAAAAAAAATAGATAAATCAATTAAATGATTCGAAAACATGATACGCTCAACCATGCATCAATTAGTATGCGTTAAAAAATATTTTACTTCTTTTTTTTATAAATTTTTTTAGTTTTATGTTTTTTAGTGGGATTTTATCCTTTATTTTTATTTAATTCTCTTTATTTAGTCACTGAGTGTGCTGTTGCTAAGTTTGGCATTTGCCTAACATCTGTATTAATAATATAGTAATATATTAGCCTCAAATATTCTCGTGAACCTCGGGCTCGGGCCATAAAGTTTAGTTTGAAAGGTCTCAATTGTAGGCTATTATCGGTTTTAATTTGGTAGCTCTTTGTATGTTAACTTTATGTAATTTGTGAACCAATTCTAATTTTGAATTTTGTCCATTTTGAGATACTGAGCATTAAACAGAGTATGTTTTCAAAAGCTATGCATGTTGACTTGCGCTTTTGTTCTCAAAAAAGTAACAGAAAACCAAATGATTTGGTACCCTTACAAAATAATGAGTTTTGAGGTTGACAGATGTAAAAAAAATACACCTGAGGTAGTATTTTTTTACATCTGTCAAGCTGTAGCTATGTTTTGTACCATAAATAGCCTCATTAATACACCCCAATTTCAACCCCATTTACACTTCACAAAATCAACCTTATATATAATTTAGAAATAATTTTAGTTTAGATCGGGTGAATTTATTCACACCTCAAATAAACGTATTTTTTTTAAAGTGTAGCAAAAATAATCTGTACACTTCAAAAACAACTTTCCTAAGCTGGTTGCTCCAAAGCAGATTTCTATCAAACTCAAAATAATCTCAAGTGTGAATAAAACAACATCATAGACATTGAGAGATTGATCTTTTGATGTTTGTTTTAGAAATCAACGAATAAACCTCAAATCAACCTTGGCACCTCAAAGAAACATTAAAAATACCTTAAATTTTTGTAAGGGTATATATTCTAATTTTTCAATTTCTGACTTGGTCACTTTTGGTTGTATACCTACTGTATGTCTAATTTGTGTTGCTCTCTGTTTGGTAACAGAACTAAGAAAGCATTTTACAGGCAGCAAAAAAGTTCTGCTTAAGTTACGGTGGGGCATGCTACTGACATTTCTGGTAAAAAAAAAAGAAAAAAAAACATGATTCTGTTTAATAAAATCAAAAAATTATAGTTTTCAAAATTTTAGTTCTTATTGTCACACATTTAATTAAAAATACAAAATTAAAAAGTAAGTTTAACCGAATAAATAGTTTCAATATCATGCTCTTAGGTATTATGATATAATTATCAAATTTTACTAAATTTCATTACATATTATAAAATTATGGTTAAATTTACCAAAATCAACAATTTTACGAAAACGCTTCAGTAAAAATTATCAAGCTTTTTGGTGTTTATATAGAGCCAGAAGAACGGTAAATTTTACCATATCCTGGAAGTTCATACTTTTTTCTTAGTATAATTTTAAAGAAGGATAGATGTGACTGTCATTTTAAAGTGAGGCCAGTTCCATTTTTTTAAATAAATAAACAGAGTTGATCCATTTTTAAAATAATGTTCTCTAATAAAACCCGGAACACCTCAATTTAGAGAAGTTATAGGAACTAAGTATGTTTTCAAACTAAAAACATTTACTTAATAAAAAAGTAAGAAATGGGTGTTATTCTTTTTTTCTTTATAGGTAATACATCTTCATGTAATACTATAAACATGTAATTAGAAAAGATAAAGAAAGCAACAGTATGGAATATTCCCTTTGTAAATATAATGAAAAATTATAAGTTATACGTATGACCTTAATTATATTAACACTCAAATATTATTATTTGGGTGTACTTAAAATGTTCGTTTTAAGCCCATTATCTGTTCCATCTTTCATCATGTGTAGATAAACTACTAAATACATATGCATATTTACACCCACTTTTTTAATTCAACTCTTAGGTTTGACCATGAACTTAAATATACACCTTTGAGGGATTGCCTTCTGCATGCTTAAACATCCAAGGGCACCTTTTAGTGATCTTGACTTAATTTGACATAATCTTTGCTTTTGATACTGAAGAAATAATAAAACATTATTTACGATTTCACGTTGCAAAGAAAAAATGTTAATGATGTAAAATGTTAATGATTTTTTTGGATGAAAAAAGTTATTTCTATGAATTGCTTACTTCTATTAATCACATTGTTTATATATCTGTGGGGAGAGTAGTTATCGACCATGTCA
>NC_092209.1:65584911-65673325 GCF_043381705.1 Parasteatoda tepidariorum
TTATATCATACTTCTGAATGACATATCAGCAATATTTAAGTTACCTGGAACAAATTATAGATGTTGATTTAATTATTCAAAGTATAGCTCAAGGGTGAAATATAATTCAAATAATACAGATGATAATGATGATGAATGTGTTTTATATAAAGTTTGAAAAGAATTATTCTCTCCGTCTATATCTTCAACATTTGATGATCACAGATTTGAATAGGTTTCGTTTGACTAGATTTCCAATCACTTGAAACCGAAATTTCAATTCAACAATGGAAACTGTTCTTGATAAATAGAGTTTAATTCAATTCTAGACCTTCAAGGTTCATCTAAAAATATATAAAAATATCATTATTACTTTTTATGACTGAAAATTGATTGTTTTACTTAAAAAGAAAAGGATACAAATAAGACCAAACAAATATTTCTACCGTCATATTTGTATTGATAAATTATAACTTCAAAAAAATCAAACTATTTTTTTACTTCATTAAATGTCATATTTAGAAAATAAAACAATCATTCTTTATAACTTTACAGACTAACAAATAAAAATTATATATATTTTTTTTTCAGGGGACGGGTAAAACATTTGGCACATGACTGAAAGGTAGGGCATTTGAATTCTACAGATAAAATGTGCATAAAATATTGACTGGTGCACGTTAAATCTGTTGGGGTCACAAAGTCTTCCAAGTTCTCATGGCAAATCAATACTTTTGGGGGTACTGAATCGAAGATTGATCGTATTCAGGTTCAGGTCAGAATAACGATATGTGGGTGTGTGTATAAGTCCGCCCTCTAAAACGGGCTATGAAGTATATGTGGGATAAAGTTGTATTCTTGGCCATAGATGGCGCCACTGAAAAACAAGAAGAGCACCCCTCTGCCTAAAATTCGTTTGGTGTTACCGCAGTAAGGCTTTCTAGCATTAGCAAGTAGCATTCGTAACAACAGAAGTATATTTTTAAAAATACTATAAATTATCAAAATTAAAAATTACCTTAATCAAAAACCATCTTAAATGTCTTTAATTAAATATTATCTTTGAAATTACAGGCTGAATAATCACAAAAGGAGCATAAAGATCATATTAATTAAGTTTCTTAGAGCATGCTGAAATTGAAAGTGAAATGCTGCAATCTGAAAGTATAGAAACTTTTTTTTTTTTATTAATAAATATGTTAGTTGAAAGTGTGTATTCTAATTCTGAAATTATAATAAAAATTGTGGTTTATTCACTTAGATACAAATTGATTTTTAATACTTTTTATTTGAAAAGTACTACTATAATGATGTGATTACCTGAATAAATTAAAGTGGTGCAGAATTATTTTCTTAATGATTATATTAGGCATATTTTTTTATATGCAGCCAAATAAAACAAAAAACAAATTCGTTGCAAGTAAGCCATGTGTTAGTTCTTAAGTAATTTGGTTAACGAAGATAAAAAAAAATAAATAAATGAAAAGTAATAGTCTATTTTGAAGAAAGTAAAGAAAAGCATTGGTAATATGACTAAAAAATTAATAACTTTAATTGAATACTTTATATTTAGGGTCTAAAGTCAAATAATTGTTCTTTTTCAGAAAACCAAAATTTCAAAATACATTAATCCTCTTGATGAGTAATTTTTTTTTAAATATGTTCAAAAATTGCAAATTTTTTATTACTAATTTTTCTCCCATATATTTACAAATTAAAACTAAAGATGTATGAGGTCCGAGATTTCGTTAAAAAATGAATGTTTTACTCGGCCAATTAGTGATACACAACAAAAGTTTTATTAGTTACTTGACTAGGTATTATAACATTCACACAAGACAAGAAAAAAATCGTACACATAAAAAATATTTTAGAAGATATAATTCTTAGGCCTATATAAATAAAAACATGTTTCTATTTTTGAATTTTTAAAAAAATTCTAAAAGAATTTTGCAATTGCTGTTTAGATATAAAATAATTAACTTATAACTTTTATTTTTAGCTGAAGACATCTACTAAAAGTAGACTTTATAGTTAAATTTTGCATATAACTTAAATTTTCAATAGCGCTTATTAATGTTTTTTCAGTTAAACAAAGGATATTTTACAAAAGTTTTCACAAAATGACCGTATATTAAATGAAAAATGTTTTAACTATCAGGATTTAATTTTTAATCATCATCTAACAATTAATATCATTTAAAAACAATGAGAGCTACTTTAATTTAATCTTTTTAAGTTTTTGATGCTTAGTGAGAAATATCTCATAACCAATGTTGAACAGAAGATTTATATAGCAGATTTGCTGTCCTTAATGATATAATTCAATATCCGTATCCACATAATTTTGAAGCCCCAAAAGATTAAGTAACCCTTAGATTAAGCAACAAACAGGGGGGAAAATTTACTTTCATTAAAACATTTTCTGTGAAACTAACATGTATTTGCATTACGCAGTAAAAATAATTACGAAACCTCCCATAGTTAATCTAATGATAAGAGAACTTTAACCAGACTGGTTGGAAATAGAATTTATTGACCTAACGAGTAGTAAACATGCTTATTCTAAATCAGAATATGGTTGCGTCGAACATAAATGAGTGTCACCCGGCTTTGGGTTACCAGATATATAGGCAGATTTCGACCACTCAAAACTGAGTTTTGACGTCTAAAACCAGGTCTGGATACCCATACCAGCAATGAGATTTTTTTTACTGGATTTGATTAATAACTAGGTAAATAAAGTGTGGTCGGGTACCTGATACATCCCAGATTAAAATATACAAAAATTTTGCAAAAGAGTTTCTTTTTCAATATGGAATAAGATCATTAAAAAAGATTGTATGAAAATTTAAAAATATCAAGGTAAATACAAAATTTTGAAAATTAATCTTTGTTAAATTAAGATTTATTTTATGATAGGCAAAGATAAAAGGTTTTGAACAGAAAATGGAACTTCAGATTCATCACTCTCTGCAGAACAATCAGTTTCGCTATAACTATCTTTAATATACTTTAAATCGGAGTCAGAACTGCTATTAGTGTCAGATATATTGTCAGGAATGTAAGTTATATCATTCGCAAAACGCTTCCTACCAGACATCTTTAGCTTTTAAAAGAATAAGCAAAACGCTGCAAAACATGCTTCTATATGGACAACTAATGCCATCTGTTTAACCCAGATTTAATTAAACATATAAATGTCAAAGAAGAGCCAAAATGAAATCAAGAACGAGAATAGATTGGGTTGCAGGTCACGTAAGCTTTGCTACCTCTAAATTGCCCGTGGAATTTGGGATTTGTAGTGAAAAGGTAAAACTACATTAATTTTTACCTTCAAGGCCTTAATCCTGGTAATCTCGGCATTTCATCGCCTGCTTCAACCTCAAGCTCTGGTGGCCTGGTCCATTTTATAAGCATTTCAGGAGACCTGTACAGGAATATCAGCTTGGCAAACAGATCTTCCTCAAGAGTGAATTCGCCACTTTCTCGCACCAGATAAATATTCATGCAAAGCTGTAACACTCTGTCAACGTAAGGCATGTCATCAAACATGATATTGGAGGAAGTGCCTGCCACAAATCCTCTCACAACACGGGATACAACAAGAACAAAAGTGGTGTAGAGGCCCACAATCCTGAAAACATAAAGAAAATTGTAATTATGTACAATAAGTAGAAACTACCAAATATTAGCTTTTACTTTAATAATATTAACTGTTTACTTTCTACTTTAACAAATTTTTCAGTTTTCTCTGAAGTTATTAGGTTAAGAAAACAGATTATACAGAAATATTATCTTTATTAATGAGCTTGCTTTTAAAATTAATAACTTTATAATGTCAACTTATTCTAGTAACAAAAACAATTATGAGAAATTAACAATCATACCCATATCCAGAAATAATGGATAATTCAGTAGGGAAGGCTTTGTCACTAAAGGCAACTAATCGCAATGAATCGCAGTTATTAATTCCACTTATTGAGTAAGGAGGGATATCACAGACATCTCGAACTTCCCACCATTCTATGTAATGTGAGATGGTAGTGCTTAATGACTCAGATGTATTCAGCATATCACCAGTCCACATGGATAAATTCAAACCTCGAAACTCTGTGGGACCAAAAAATCGTTTGCTTTTATCAGCTATAAAGAGAAAAACATAATATTAGAAGGATATAAAATAAAAATGCATATAGAGCATTTGGATTCATAGAAATGATTCAGTTCAGAAATAAATGCAAGACATGAAAAATATAAATAAAACAAATTATTATGAACTTACAGTACAATTCATCTATTTGGAGATATTATTAAGTCTCAATGTTGATCGTCGAATATAAGTTCAGACTGACTTTTGGAGGTTACAAAATTTTGAATTTGTATAAGCTTGTATAATCAATATAATAATAATAAATATAAACAACCGGACAGAGTAATAGTCATCACGTCAAACTGAATAAGGTATCTTGGTCATTTATTTAGATTAGTTGTAGTTCATTTATGCCACACTAGAGCTGCACAATGGGCTATTGGCGACGGTCTGGAAAGCATCCCTGAGGATGATCAGAAGACATGCCATCAAAATTTTGATGCTCTGCAGAGGGGATGGTACTCCCACTTCGGTAGCTCGACGATCTATACGCGAAGTCAAGCACTTTCAGGTAGAACAGTTTAACAATGACCAATACCGCACACCCTCAGTCCCTACACAGACTGATCCAAGTAGACCGTCACCCGCACACTTTCGGTAATCTGCCGGGAACCGTGCCTGAACGATCAGTCCACTGTGGGTCCTTATTTAGATTAGAGGGTTACAGCAACATAAAGCTGTTAACCGTAATCAACATCAACACATTAAAACTGGGAAAACTTCCACTCAGATTTCTTGATGATGTGGAGAAAGATTTAAAAACATTAGACGTGACAAATTGAAAGCAACACATGTATCAAATAAACTTTGATGGAAAAATCCTATTCTGGGCTGTAGTTTGTCAAGAAAAAAAAATTTGAACCTGTAATATAAAGATTTTTTTTTTCACACTTGAACCTAAAATTATTATTTATAAGTAAGAGAGTCAGGATGGCTCAAGAGAAACAGTGTACTTAATCAGGGGAATCAGTTTCTAACACTTGTGACAACGGGTGAATTCGCATACTGATCTTAGCTTGTACTGACCACAGTGCTAATATTAAATATTCTCAACAGTGGATTGATCATGGATTAAAATCTCTTTAACATTGAATTAACTGTGAGATATTTTCCTGTAAATGAAGCTCTTTTAAAACAAGATCATTACAAGAAATATATGGTGAAGGACTCTTCTGACTTGTTTCTGGAAATTCTATTAAAGAGAATTAATGAACAGACACAACTGATCGAAAAATCCCCATTTTACAATTTATCGCAAAAAAAAACTGACTGCAATGGTAAAGAATAGTTAAAACTTAAATGTTTGGCAAAGGATATAACTTAATGTATAATTTTAAATGGTCTGAAATATTTATACTAATGTACTAGCAGTTAAAGGAATAATATTTATGGAATTTGATTTCCACTCAAATAAGATTTTTGAGAAAAAAAATATTAATTATCAAAGAAAAAGGACTAGACGATTAATTGTAAATTTAAAACCATATGATATTAAAACACTTTCAATCCAAAAAATTTTGATGCCTGAATAATCAGTAAGAATGCACTAAAACCAAAACTCAACAAGAATTCATATGAATTTACAAAACATAACTTACTTTTCTTTTTATAAAACTTATCAACCACTATAGCACTTCCCGAGCTTGGAATTTTCACAAAGTTCGGGAAGAACTCAGTTATAGTGACAGCCTTAGGAATGGAGCCAGGAATAGTTGTGGCATTGCCTGCATTGACACTGAGTGCTGCAGCGAGATTTTTCTTTTGAGGATCAGTCAAAACAAGTTCTTTCTGATCTTTTACTTCGGGATCTGTCCCATGATTCTCTTTCTTCCTCATAAAAGACCACGAAAGAGTCATTTTCACAGTGGAATTCACTTTCTGCAGCTCTTCCACCAAAGCATTTTGACTCGGAGGGCTGATGGTCCAGATTGAGGTGGAGTTATTACTAAGTTCCACAACTACAGTATCCTCTCTACTATAACCAGTTAAGAAACTTGTTGTGGAGGGATCAGCTAGTTCGGCAACAGCACCTTCAAGTTCCTTCCACTGGCGATCATTGAAGGGTTTGATCTGTTCCCCTTTCAGAGCTGTGGTTCTAAATAAGGGTTCGTAACCGGTTATAGACAGTTCAAATGTGCCGCTTATTGGCAGGTTGGTGCGTCCGACTGTGTTCCCCAAAGCAAACAGTAACAGTGGGAACCAGATTATGAGTATAATGAAAAATAACAGTGAACAGCCAACTCCATATTTAATGAGGGCAGTCCGTTTTGCCCCCCTCGGGGTTGGGTAGTCTGCTTCAGCTCGTCTTGTGCATTTTAACACAAATATACTGGAGTAAACATCTTCCATCTTCAGCCAGTTGCTGATATTCATGCTTGTATCTGTCCATATCCAATCCATCAAACTTCTCAGTTCATACAAAAATGGTATAATCATATACCTGTGAAAGTTTTTTAAAAAAATTAATAACAAACACAGGGAAAAAAAAACACAAAAAAAACATATTACAAAAAAAAGATTATAAAGTTATGAAAAAAAGATAAAAATTTATTAAAATTAAGTGACAATCAAGAGCAAGTCCTAATAAGCTATAAAATTACGAAGAAATATATGATAGACGTCAAGTATTTTCTGATGCCCTTCTTTAAATGGAGAAAAATAAAAGCTTCAAAAAAATAGACAGTTTGTTTAGTATCTAAAAGCAGATTAGTGTAGAACAAGGATGCTTTTGAACACAGTGAACTGGCTTTTCTCGATATAATTAGACGAGGAATCTGGGTTCATAAAGGAAAGTTTTAAATGAATGTCTTCAGTTAGCATAATAGTCAAAGGGATAAAAATAAAAAGGTAGTAGATGACATGATACCATGGCTATAAAAACATTTAAATAGTGCCTAAGAGTTCAAAAATTTATAACTACTTTGTATTTATCTCATACTACACTGCCTTCAGAAGTAATTACATGAGTTATTACAATTCAAAAGTACTACAAGAAATGTTCAATTTTTTTCCACTCCTGATAAATACAAAAAAAAAATCAATGTGTTATCACTATATATTTTTTATAACAAGGTAAAATACTTTAATGAATGAGCATTATTGATTGTAAAGCAAATTTTTTACACGATTTGAATATAACCATATTTTATCATAGCTACATTTACCAATGCCATCACAGCCTCTATCTCTAAGTGTTTCATAAAAAATGCGAAGTATTTTCCCTTTTCTGATTCTCACTCTTTTAGATTGCAGCAGCAACTAAATAAAGCTTCCTAATATTCCCTGGACAAGGATGTACAACCTTTTCCATGGTATAAGAGCATCCAGATTCAAAGACAAAGATCTCTCATTTGATCCTAACCAGGGATCAAGGAACATTCTTTTTCATGATCATGCCTCCTTTGGTGACGAAACGAATAACCAAAACTATTTGTTTCCTTTTGGAAAGAACTTGGAAGAGACTATTGACTTTCTAATTACAACAACTGTATCTAGAGCCATGATGGCTCAGGGGATAGAGCATTTGTCTTCCAATGAGGTGAACCGGATTCGATCCGGCGATGGCTGGTCGATATGAATTCCGCATCCGGCTTGCACTGACGTGAAATATCCTCAGTGGTTGACAGATCATGGGTTAGAGTCCCCTTACCGTCAGGCTTACCGTGGGAGGTTCTCGTGTTCTTCCTTTCCATGTAACGCAAATGAGGGTTAGTTCCATTAACAGTTGGGCTGAAAAGTTCGTAGGCTGACACATAGATGGGGTTACTATTATTAAATACATATAATTTTTAGTTAGTTCTAACCTTCGAAACATGCGTGTATAAATTTGACAGCTGTCAAACTATTAGATTGTGAGATATAGTATTTTTAGTGAAGACACTTTTGATAGTTTAAAAACAATGGATAAAAAGGAATTTCGTGTGTTCATAAAGTATTGCTTCTCAGCAAAAAAAAAAAAAAAAATACTCTTGAAGCCAGGGCTTGTCTTGAGAAACATTATTCGGACCCTGTACTAGGAAAATCAACCATTGAGAAGTGGTTTGCTAAGTTTAAACGAGGCGAAATGAGCACCGACGACGATGCACACAGTGGACGCCCCAAGAGGAAGTTGCCGACGAAAACATCAAAAAAGTCCATAAAATTATTTTAGATTACCATAAAGTGAAGTTTATCAAAATATCTGAGACTCTAAAGATATCAAAGGAACGTGTTGGACATATCGTGAATGAATATTTGGGTATGCGAAAGCTCTAGGCGAAGGGGGTGCCGCACGAGCTCACAATTGACTAAAAACAACAACATATTGATGATTCTGAGCTGTGTTTGAAGCTGTTTAATCGTAATAAACCCAAATTTATGCATCGATATGTGACAATGGGTGAAACACGGCTCCATAATTTCGCACCACTGTCCAATCGACCGTCAGACGAGTGAACCAACTCCAAAGCGCGGAAAGACGCAACAGTCAGTTGGCAAAGTTATGGCATCAGTATTTTAGGAAGCTCATGGTATAACATTCATTGACTATCTTAAAAAGGGAAAAACCATCAACAGAGACTATTACATAGCGTTATTGGAGCGCTTGAACTGCGAAATCGCAGAAAAACGGCCCCATTTGAAGAAGAAGAAAGTGCTGTTTCATCAAGACAATGCACCGTGCAACAAGTTAATGAAAACGATGGCAAAATTATATGAATTGGTTTTTGAATTGCTTCTGCATCCACCGTATTCCCCTGATCTGGTCCCCAACGACTTTTTCCTGTTCTCAGACCTCAAGAGAATGGTCGCTGGAAAGCAATTTAGCGCCGATGAAGAAGTAATCACAGAAACTAAGGCCTATTTTGAGGCTAAAGACAAATCGTACAATAAAAATGATATCCAAAAATTATACGACCACTATAATCGTAGTATCGCCCTTGAAGGAAACTATATAAAATAATAAAATGAAATTTTATCAAAAAAAATTTTTTTTCTATGTTAGCCTACGAACTTTTCAGCCCAACTGTTAGAAAGTCCTCCATGAAGGCAAATACAGTACAAAACCCGTTATCCGGAAATCAGAAAACCGGAAAACTAAAAAACCGGAACGAAATTCGATAAATTTTGCCGCCATTTTTGAAAAAAAAAATTTTTTTTTCCTCAGAAGATTTTAGAATTTTTCTTTCTTTTTTGAAAGATGTTTACCGTACCATCGTTTTGGAAATAATCATTAGTGTATTACTTCATCGTTTTTTCTTCTTTTTAAGATTTCCAATTTATTAATTTTTTTAGTTGGGTTTAACAATAAAAAAAACGGTTTTTTGTAGCGATCCATAAAACCGGAAAAATCAGTTATCCGGAACAGCGATGGTCCCGATCGTTCCGGATAATCGGTTCCCTACTGTATCTCCTAATACTTGATCCAGGAGTTCCCTTGTCTTCTGAATTGGGTTCAAAATTACAAGGCTATGGAGTTGAACATTAGTAGTCGTAAACCCAAAAATTGGGTCGGCTGTTCAACGACGGTTATAAAAAGATTAAAAAAACTGTATCTAATTGCATATGGCATGGCACACTTCGTTACAACCATGCCCCTTTATTCTGCAGACTGCTAGAGGAAGTTAGATGTTATGGGGAAAAAATATGAGTCGAACACATATAACAAATTTTAATAATATAATATCCGTTTATGTGAGCTGCCTTTTGTGTGAACTGCCCCACTAGGGAATTGTACAATTTTAAGAGCACATTTGATGCGTGTATCTAAGAAAAACAGAAAAAAATTAAGCATTTTGAAGCACATTAAAGTTTTAGATATATTAAAGTACCCCAAAAAAGTATTTTTTTAATGATAATTAAATCTTTAATATGATTTTTTCATCAGAAATATATTTTTTTATTAATTCAATATATTAATGTACTAAACCACAAAATAGAGCTTTTTATTTCTTTTTTTTCCCTTGATATTCTAAAATTTCTAGATAATAATTATTTTAAGTTTCCACAGCTGATAATTGTATACAGAACATTTACTGAGGGGGAGCGAATTTATTTTGTTAATATTTATTTCATCTGGTTCTGTTCTGTAGATTTGGCAAATAGCTAAGATTTTTCAAATGTAACTGAGAGTACTGTTAAAATAACTAAAATGTAATTGAGTTCATTAAATTTAATAATAATTACCCTTTGAAGAGGATGAGATTGGCATAATTGTATTTCTTGCAAAAGACATTTCCTAATATTCTAGTTGGATAGCCAGACCTTATTTGATAAGCTGACAGCAGGAAATAAATGCATTTTATTACATACCACATCTTTGGAGGTAAGTTAGCTGCATTTGCAAAATCTCTAAAATAAAAAATAAGAATTAAAAAATTAATGGCAACATAAATTGTCATGATTCATTGCAGACATAAATCATATTTTACAATAAAAACTAGTATTACATTTAAAAAACTAAATTCCACAGTTGAATTTTAAATAATTATTCACTAATTATTTATTTCAAAATATCACAACATAGTATTATTTTATGTTAATACTTTAAAAACTACTTTTTGGATATTTAAATTACATTGATCATTCAAATTGATGTCATTTATATATAAACTTATATTGTTTGCAAATAAAAAAAAGAGGATTAAAATTTAGAAACTATTAAAATCTGTTTGGGTAGCCTGATCATATTCAACTAACTGTGATAGTAAGAAATAAACTTCTTAACTTTTTACTTAAAAAAAATATATATATATGGAGGGAACAAATTGCTGCAAAAAAAATATTTTTAAAATCAAAATCTTAAAATTAAATGCAATACTAACTTACATTTTAATACAAATGCTACTAACATTTCTTCATAAGATAATTATTATTTTCACTAATAATTACTAAGCTAATACCTAAATAATTTGACTTGTTATTTCTAATTTCGAAATGTCATAAATCATTAGTTTTAAAACTTGAAAAGTTACTCTGCAGAGATTATGTGATTAGAATGATGCTTATAAATGGATAGAGAAAATGAGCGCTAAGTTTTAAAATTTTTAAATTATTATTGGCGACAAATTGTTTGTAAAACCATTTTAAGAACTTACCGTGATGTGATTGCAGGAAGAATAAAAAACATCCACAGATGAACTACAAAAATTAGAATGACTTGAAATATTAACTTTCCTAAAATATATTTCCTTAAATACAAAGCTCTGTCTGTGACAATGGTAGCAAATTGAGCAATTAGCATGATTAGGAAAGGTATTGGAACCTATAATAAAAATACACTATATCACATTTTGTTAAACATATGTTGTTTAGAAGAATAATTCACAATCAAAAAGCTTTTAACAGTTTAACATAACAGCTTATTCCAATTATTAGTAATATAAAATAATGAAATAGTATACAATGAATTATAAGAGTGCATAATGGAATTAAAAACAAAAATATTAATGTGTAATATGCAATAATTTAAAAGATAATGCATTTCATTGTGTTGTCTAATCCATTTTTAGAAAATAAAATATACTTTTAATTTAACTGTTAACCCTAAAAATATAATAAAACATTTACGTAAGTAATTGCTCAGCAAAATGTTTGATAAAAATCTAACGGAACAGGCTTTAATAGCATCAATAATTTTACCAATATTTTAAAGTAAAAAGCAGCTCCTCCTCTATTCAGAACTAGTGCTAAACTAATAGCATAAAAATGCTGTATAAGTTTTAAAATGATTCATAGTTAATTTTAACTCCCTAAGTGTTTAATCTAGCATCTCTCATACCTTAATTTGGTTATTTTAATTTAAAACAAAATGTTTTTTCTCATATTTCGCACAAGTTTGTACAAAAGTTTAAAATTTAAATGACTGAGTAATTGATTTTTTTTAAAAATATTTCACTACATTATATTTGTTTTAAAATGATAGAAAAATTATATTTAGAGATTCACTATACCTCCTAAAAGATTAAAGAAAACTAACATATATCTTAACTAAATCATTACCACTTAAAATCTGAAAGATTATTAATTTTTTTAAATTTAAAACAATGATAAACTCATTGGTAAGGCAAACATAGATAAAGCAGATGCAGTTATTTAGCCTTATAAAACATAACTTAAGACCTGAGAAAGTTTTTAAGACCTGATACAAACTGAAACCAATAGAAAAAAATATAGGTTCAAATTTTGTTTTTATTATTCAATAATTGCATTTTAAATTTATTAAATAGCTATATTAAGAATAAATAAACATATATTTATTACCTTATTTTCTTCAAAATAGGAAGTCACATTTTCTGAACCCTCTGTCTGCAAGTCAAATTTAAAGAATTTAATAAAAATATGATCCAACTTAATAGGCAGATATTTATTTACAGTTCATTAAAAAAATTGCTTTGATTAATAGGGATGCATGAATTTAAACAACTTTTCAATGAAAAATTTAATATATATATATATGTTGATGATAAAGATAATCCAAGCCATTAATTTTTTTTTTCTTCCTAAACTACATTGCAACTGAATTAACATATATTCCTTCATTTACAAATAAATTAATTAACAAATAATAACAAATAAACAAATACTTGCTTTATGAATAAATTACTTTAGTGAACAAACATTAGCATTAAATAAATATTTTTCAAAATTTAAAAATAACTGCTGTTGTTCAGCCTTATTAATAAATGATTTTTTGAAAATTGCCAAAGTACACTTCAATTGATTAGCATATTTTTGGTAGGCCATTCACACCATAAAAATTACACTTTAATAATTAAATTGGCCTAAACTATTTCAAGATTCATTCATGAAATAATAATAAATATTTAATTTCATCAAAAAATATCAATTAAAAAAACATAATTTAAAATATAAATCACAATCTTACTCCAAAAGCCCAGTAGCCAAAAACGACTATGAAAAAGTTAATGAAATCACAGAAGAACATATAAGCATAGACATCAACTGTCACTCTATATTCAGGATAAAGGAGGTGGTAGAAAAACATTTTAATAGGATCCACAACAGACCCCACACTGAAAAACAAAATTTCTCAGATAAGTCAGTATAATATTTTAGAATTAAAAAAAATCAATTTTAAAAAATTGTGAAAGTAATAAAAGAATGAAAATTTTTAAACCTATGTTCAACAAAATATATCATTTCAAACTATGGAAGATGTAAAAAAAGTAGACATGGTTAAAACCTTGAGAAATAAACATTGGTTGAAAAAGTGTAAACAAACGCATTCTATATTTTTTTTAAAATATTCAACAATGAGATCCAAATTGATCTTCCACCCCCACGTGCTGGAGAAGGAGTCAAGGCAACATTGTTGCAGAACGTTACAGAGTTCTTGAAGAAAGAATTTTCCTTCAGGAAGTAAAAAATTTTGTTTTTATTTTCTACAGAAATTTTCAAAATTTTTTCTCTAAAATTTTATTTTTATTTAATATTTCTAAGTTGCCCCATCCCATCCAAGAAGGTGGGCTGGAAGATCGAATTGATTTCATTAGATAGCTTTCTTTTTAAAAAAATATTGAATCGTCTATTTTCACTTTTTTGACAAATGTATATGACTCGAGATATTTTCCCTTTCCAAACTTTTTTTTACATTCCGTATTTCATTAAATGTTTTTTAAATGTATTTAACAATACATGCAATATAAAGGCATAATCATTTTCTGATTTGTGTATAGCTGCATTCCTTATGTATTGGTATTAACATCAAGATTGTAATCTAAAAATAAATATCACTATCTTCTTAGCAAAAGAAGTTAATATTAAAATCATTTTTAAACTATTTTTAAATATTATAAAAATTTCATGTGAAAACAACTAGCAAAAAAAGATCTGATGCATTTAGATATGTAAAACTATGAAATGTGCAACAAACTTTACATTTTTTTTATTTGAATAATGTGAATCTAACTTTAAAGCAACATTGCAGAAAGACCATATACACAAAAACCAATAGTTTTTTAGTTAAAATTTTTAAAATTGAGTCATAAAAGTATCAAAAACAATTTTATAATTAAACACTAACTACCTAATAAAGAGATTTTAAATTTTTCTAAGAAAGCAATTGAAACACGGAGTGTGCAATTCTAACATAAAATTAAACTAAAAAAGTAACAAGCATAAATAATTAAGTATATTTTATAAAAGAAGCTTACATTTTTGAAATATCAACTCGAGGTAGTTCTTCATAAGCTGAAATCTCACTTCCTACAAAAGTAAATACATCAAACAAAATACCAAGATATATCATATAATATGAAAATGGAAGTACATGGAGAATTTTAATTAATATTAAAAGTACTAATTCAACTATTAAGGAAAATAGCATTTAATCAGTTGGAAATAAATTATCCTAAACCTAAGAATTATTTTAAAAAACTAAATTTAATTTTTTTAAAAACCATATTGGCAATATAGAAATTTAAATTTATCATATATTTATTAAAAATATAATGAGGAAGCAATCAATTTATATAAAGGGAATGGACTGACTTGGCCCACCATGGACTGTTGCGCTACTGAGTTTAGTTTAGCTTAAATATTACTATGTGATTCTAGGTATGTACTTCACTTTAGATGCCGATTCTAAAAATATATATTAAGGGGAGAAGTGAGTGATTACTAAACACTCTGTATATGTAAACATTTCACCATAAAAATAGACTTTGATTTTGATTGAAAAATATTTAAAGGAAGAAAAAAGGCTTAAATACCTAGGCATAAATTCATTATTTCCAAATATTAAACTTTTATTATTTTTCAGATAAATAAGGATATATTTTCTAACACAGAAACATAAATCATCTAAAGTAAATATTTATAACAGTTGATACAAATTTTAAAATATTATAACGGCAAACTAAACAGAATAATTAGATTCTTACAATGAAAGGGAACTATAAAAATACATTAAATAATCATACCTTCATCGTCAGAACACTCATCTGGACTCTCAACTAATACGGCAGTATCACCAGTTTCATCAATGTGTTTTTCTCCATGATCTACCTCAGATGCAGCCTTTTTAATTTCGGGAATGCTGGGCAATTTCTATAAAATAAATACAAAGAAAAATTATCAATTAAATAAGTAGAGTTAACCGGTGAGGTTAAAGAAAATCTATTAGAATAATTTTTTAATAGTCAATTTCTTACACCCAAAGCAAATATTTTAAAGGCATAGAAAATAGTTATAGATAAGAGCCCCTGAATGAAAGGTTTATGTTACGTACTGAAAAAAAAAATCTTATAGATATTTTAGAATGTTCTGAATATCTAACTAATTGTAGACAAAACTATTTCTTATTTTGTTATCAATACATGAATATTTATTCAATAATTATGTCTAATACTCAACTAATATTATGTTGAAGCTAAATTTTATGTAGAAGACAAATAAGTACATTAAAATTTTTTTAATAATCAAAAATTACATGCACACAAATGATTTCAATATGCTTACTTTAGTAATTCCATCTTTTCCATTCAATGCAATAGTTTCCGGTTCAGAATCAACATTAGGAATTATTAAACTTTTTTCTGTATCTTTCCATAGACCTAGACTCTAAAACATAAGATATCTTAAGTATCTATGTTAAAATCCCAATAATAATTACAAAACTAAAATAAATACTAAAAAACTATAAACACAATTCTTTTAACTGCAGCTCTTCATTAACCACAGTAAATTTTGCAGATTTAAACATTGAGAATTTTAGCTAAGTATTTTTTTTTTAAATTCATTAAGTAATTTCAGCTTAGCTAATTGCAGCTAAGTAACCTCTTCAATAACTTTTTACATTATTTCTTTAATTTGGTTTTGATAACATTGTTCCAATGCTCTAGAAAATTTATTTATTGTAAATAATAAATATGTAAGTATATACTTTTTGTGCTTTTAAGTATTTGGATCTGAAAATTCAAATTAAGTAATTCATGACTGATCTGTTTCAGACTGATATTGCTGCCAAATTTAACAGGAAAATTTAAGGATAATGTAAAATGATTCATATAACAAAATAAAATTCTATAAAATGCAGTCTTACATTTCAAGGTTTATTTTATGAAGTCATTCTTCTATTGCCATTAATAACTCCTCAGAAAGCAGTAGCAAAACGTCTGACAATTTTGACACAAAAAACATTACATTTTTCTGTATCAAATTTTTTTTAAGACCAAATATTAACAGAGTATTAGCTAGGTCTAGATATTTTAAATCCATGACTTTCCATTATTTCCATGACTTCTATCAAACACTTTCCATGACTTACACATGTAAATACATTATAACAAAATAAAGTCGAAAGAGCATCTCTCCCTCTAAGCGATTAAAACCTTCTTTCTTTTTAAAAAAAAATATTTTGTTCCTTTTTCTGAGCACTGCTTTGCACACTTTTTTAATAAATCAGTTTAAACCAAAGCAATAAAAAAAGGACTAAACAAATTAAACAAACTTAAAAAAAAACATGCTTCGCAGTAACTAACATACAAATTAGAAAATGGATTTAAATATATTTAATAATGCCTTTTAAGGTTAATTTAGATAATGTTAATTTAATTTAAAGAAAATAAGTATCAACATCAATCCATACACTATCAAATTACAATATATATATATATGAAGTCTGACCTAGGCCCCCCACATTTTTAGATCAGGCTCTGCATGAGAATAAAAATTGAGATGCGACATTATGAAGGGCTCCAATAGCTAAAAATCCAAGATGAATTAGGAGTTTCCATGAATTTTGAGTATTTATCACTAAAAATCATAACTTTTCATGACAAATTTTGATCTAGCGCAGAATCCAAGACTTTCCATGACTTTTTAGAAGTGCAGATACCCAGTATTAAGCATAAAATAAAATGTTCCATAATTGAATCAACCATAATTTAATAAAAATACTTATTAAAATATGTAAAATTATGTATGAAACAAAAGATGTACTCTGATAAATATTATAAAATATATAAGAATGACAACACTTACTTTCAGCATAAACCGATGAAAAAATACAACCAATAAGACAGCTAGATCAAAGACAGCATAATTATCATCTTTTCTGATGCCAAGAATAACGGTTGGGTAAAATGGGTTATTAGGAGGAGGTGTTTGATAATTCCAATTAAAAAAGTAGAATTGGAATAAATATTTCAAAACAACCACAGCCTAAAATAAATTAAATTTCATACATAAATGACTGATATTTACCTTTGATATATATTTTCTTTAGTTATAATTAATTTTTTTTATTGTATGCATGATTATTTATGTATAATAAAGCTTCCAAAGCAATTTGAAGTAAATAAAATTATGGAAACGTCACATAAAAAAAGCCTTATAAACTCAAGTTAAAATTCATAATTAAATGTGAATATAGATAATTTTTTATTAATCCTACAAATGCTTGATTGTAAATTTTTTGCAATTTCAATTAATTATTAACCATTTTTTAATATATAATGAGAGTAAAATATAATAAGGATTTTATTTCTAAAAACATTTCCTCAGAGTTCAAAGGGTAAAAGAAAATTTTTTCAAGATTCTGAATAGTAGAAATACAATTCACTGATTCAGAAAATCCCTTAAAAGACAATTATTACAATATTTCAAATCATATTTTTACTAGACCCAGCAACATTTCATAATTGATAAACACTAAAACTTAGTTTTTTAATAAAACTAGTTTTAAATATCAGTTTTTTAATAATTAAAATTTCATTACACAAAAGGTTCAGCAATTAGATTTAATAATACATAAGTATATAAATAATAAATATGAGTAATATTACGTATAACAATCTGAAAAGTTTTAAAATTTATATAGTTTATTGACAGAATCATATCAGACACATAGCCTTCACTATATAATTATGCGTAAGAATTACGCTTAATTTTCACTTTTAGAAAACTTAATCTACATTTTTGTCCGTCTTCTTTCCCTGAAATGTGCTCTAAAAATTTTCGCTCAAAATCAAAAAACTTCCCAGTAATTCTGGGTTTTCCCAACACAAAGGGAACCTTGTTTCACTTATTTTTTTCTATAATTTGGTCTAAAACTTAACCCTTTGAAGCAGAATTTTAATAAAACGTTTTGTTTTCGCATGTTTTTATTATTTTGTATTAATTAAGATTAAAATAAAATAAAAATATTATATTTAACATTTTAATAATTTATGGTTATGAAATACTGGTGTCTTTTTCTGCATTAAAGATAAAATCTCTCAAACACCAATCACCAAAACTTTTAAAACTACTTTCTTTTTACAGTGGTCTGTTCAGACAATTTGTAAAAGGTCCTGTTTTTGTAAAATTGTGAAAAAATTACTCGTAATTTGTGCATATAAAATAAATATAAAGTCACATTCTTTCAACCAGGGTCCTGCTCTTGTGTATTTGTGCAATAGGGTCAGGTTATTGCAAAAAACTTTTTCAAGGAGTTTTTAAATTATAAATAGACACAGGATTATGCTCAACACTGTAAAATTATAATTAAAAGAAATTGAATTTTCAAAAATAAACAGCAATTGCTGCTACTGAATTAGAGATGCAACATGCAAATATTTGGTATTTAGCCTATACAGCTGAACTCAGAATATTCATTTCGGGTGAATAAAGGAAGCAGCGTCTGCCAAAACAAAACTTAGTTCGTTTACATCTGTCTTTCTCCCCTCCCCCCCTGGGAAGGGTTTATTCGATTAACAAAACAATGATGAAGATAAACAAATTTGTGAAGGGTACGATTAAAAGATAAATTATTTTGTGAAGGGTCCGTTTATATGTTAAAATACTTTGTGAAGGGTCCGTTTTTATGAAAAGATATATTGTGAAGGGTCCGTTAATGCAGTTAACGCGGACCGGTACTGGTCCGTGGATCAAATGGTACTGAGCCTCCCATTTCATTGAAACTGAATTTAAATTCCCAGTTCACAGTTTGATTAGTTAAATTCTTAGTTTGAATTCCTGGACATAAGCAACACACTTCAGGTGTCATTGTCTCCGATTACCCCCGGAGGGAACCGTCTGATTGCAAAGAAACAAGCTCAGGATTCTCATTGATTTAACGTTCTAGTAAGTTAAAATGTTAAAAAACTTTATATTTATTTTTTGGTGTAACTGTATTTTATTTTGAAGGCATGTTTAAATACAATTAAATTAAAATTAATAAATTAAAATTAATAATCAAAATAATCTAAAATATAAACAATCAACGTTCTCCGCCCTAGCGGGCCGCAGTAAAATTATGAAACGTCGACAGGCCCACGGTGATAAAAAGGTTGGGAAACACTGCGTTGACGGACCCAAATTTCTTCTAAGCAGACCCCTGTTATGGATTTTATATTTTAGTGCAAATACAATTCCGATAATACAGCAGATTTTCTTAGAAACTACTAGACTGTTTTTTAAAATTAAAAAATATTTTTACAAAAATTTTGTTTGTAATTGCAGGTTATGAAAAATATATAAAAAAGACACAGGCGTCTCATTTGTATCAATGGGTTAAAAATCATAAGATGGAATATTAAAAAAAGAAAATAATTTATTTGAATTTTAAAAAAAATCATTTCAAACCTCAGTATAGGTAATGACAGTAATCCAAAATGCTTTTGTTGGCCTTGGTACTGAGAGTGTCCCCCAGAGGAATGCAAACAAGGGTAAAGGCAAAGAGAGGATGCTAGCAGATTTCATTTGATTAAGGATGATGACCATATAACACAAAAGCTCAGATCGAGATATTGCAGCAAAGTAAAATGCAACAAGAAATCGCACAAAGATCGAATGCTTTTTAGCACCTGTCTCCAGGACATCTTGTGATGATGTAAATTCGCAACTAAAATCAGAAAATAAATAAAAGTTAATAGAAACGTAAGAAAAAGGATTACTTATTAAACTATAAACTAAATTGTTCAATGATATCACTCATTACCTGTCTAAAAAGTCTAAATTTGTCTTCTTCATAACCACAGCAACTTGCTTCAAGTCTTTTGAGGATCTAAATATCAATGAAAAAAGGAAGATTTTTGTCAAAAGGGGGGAAATACAATGCATATTTCTATTAGTTAGAAAATAAATATAGTTTCAAAACTATTATTTAGCTTCATCTTAATCAATTATAAAGTTTCACATGCTCTATGAAACATTTTTATGATTAAAAAGTATCAGTTACCAAACACTTTAATTTTCAGCCCCTGAAAAAATTATACTGAAAATTCTCTGCTATGCACTACTTTCCATTGAATAAATAACATGAAAAAAAATTTTTATGTGAAATATGGGAAAAGATGTTTTAGATAGGAGCTACTGAAAGGATTTAAGAAATAATTAACAGTTGATTTGTAAAATAAATTGACATGAATTGATTTTAAAACCATGTTACTTAATGATAAACTCTATGTTAAATATGAGTTCCAAAATGGAATAAAAAAACAAATCATGCAATTACTAATAAAATTTAATGTAAAAATGCATATCATAATATAATTGTTTAGTTTAGAATTGGTTTTGATTAAATTGCAAATCTAACTCATAGATCATGGTAATAAAAATTAATTTTTTTTTAACTACAAATTGAAGTAAACTGATACTAAAAGAAGAATGAAACGAGAAATTCTCAATTGCTACACATTGCATTTTTGGAATCTTGGACATAAATTCAATGCCAAAATTATTTCCACTCCAGTCAATTCAGCTCATCTTGATGTTCTGGAATTTATTCATATGAATGTTGATTCTCTTATTAATGACATAATTCCTAACATCTCTTCATAGTGTGTGCCCCTCTCAGCTACTGATATTCTTTTTTGTTCAAATGTTCACCTTTTTTTTCTCTCTCAGTTACTGTGGTTTTCCCAGTTTTTTTTCTTACCTTTATTTTACCATTTTTATTGACAACTTCACGTTTTATATTTCAAACACTTTTTATTTTGTCTCATTCACCTCTGACAAGTCTAGAAAATAAGCACCAATTTTTGAGTGATTGAAACATGTCCGACTCTTCCTTGCGATTAATATGTTTTTGAAGCAATTGAAATTCTTAATCCAGTAATAGAATTCTAATTAAAAATTCGAGTAACTGAATAAAAAGCAAAATAAAAAAAAGTAGTTTTGCAGTTCTTTGCTTCCAAGAAATAAAAGAGAACCATTTTTGAACAGAATTATCACCTGTGATGAAAAATGGATTCTTTATGACAATAGGCATCGCTAACGCAATGGTCAGATGCAGATGAAAGTTCAAAAACATTAAAAGCACTGCTACACCCTGTAGTGATTGCTTTTTGGTGGTTTATGGTCGGAATAATTCATTAGAAATTTTTAAATGCTGGCAAAACAATAACAGCAAAGATGTACCGTGCATAACTTAAAGTTATGATACAGAAATTACATCAAATGCAGCCACCGGCAAGGGGCAACTGAAAACATTTTGCTTCATGCTAACGGATGACCTCATGTTTAATTGATCTAAGTTGGCTGAATTAAAATACCAGGCTCAACACATTGACTGGATATGATAAAAAATTCACCCATCTAGAGAAAATCAAAATGACTTTCAATCTTTTGTTGAAACCAGAAAACCAAATTTTTCTGAAAGTGGTATCCAAAAACTAGTAACATGTTGGCAAAAATGAGTAGATTGTGATAGGTTTTACTTTGATAAATTTTTTTTTTTTTTAATTTATGCTTATTTAATATTACAATAAAAAACCCAACATTTCATACGTAAAAACCTAATACCTCAATCAAGAATATGTTTACATAAAAATTAATTAAAACAATAAATTTCCTTCCAATTAAAATCAGATTTCAAAAACATCTTTTTTGGGTTGAAAACTTACTTTAAATGGTATTGATTTCACAGATACTATAAAATATATAATTTAAATGAAAAAAATATAAACTATTTTAAATCAATATTTTCCTACCCAGGAATATTATTCACTTCCTTAGCCTTCATTTCGTTTTCTGCTTCATCCATATCAAATGAGCCATTATGAATAAACTGTAAAAAAGAAAAATACCACGCAACCTTTGAATAGTAAAATAGTGATTACAAATTCATTAAAATGTAAAGCCAAAACATTCATAAAATCTTAAATTTGATAATATTTTTACCCTTTCTTTCAGCAGTTTCTTTTCTTTAGAGAGTTGCCTTGCTATGAATCGATAATCCTTGGAAACAGCGTTCAATTTAGCGGTAGTACTAATCAGAAGACTATTCATGAATTCACAAAAGAACGAATACCATCTTTTCACTTTCTCAACAAAAGTTTCTGTAACAAAATAGTCATAAAAATACTAGACAATATATTTAAACCAATTAAAATTAACATTTCATCATTTTCCATTTATTTAGTTTAGACCCAGTAAGGGATCAAAAAATCATAAACATAAATCTATCAAGAAATTATTTAGAGTTTTTAATTGGTCATTATAGAACTATTTTAAAACAAAATATTGAATAACCAATTACTATATAAAATTCATCAGTAATGAATTATTATGATATGGCATAGAAAGAGGATTTATCTAAATANTACTTCAATGAAGATTAATTTATTTTGAAATACTTAATATGATTTAATTCTCTAAAAGCTATTACTAATTCTCTAACCAAGATTCCAAACTTTTTTGGATCATGGTACACTTAACCAATAATAAATCAAGGGTCATCCAATTCAAATTTGTCTAAGGGTAACATTCTTAAGGCAGTTTATAATAGATAGTTTTTATTGGTTGTAATTCCACTGGTAGTTTTTATTTTACAGCTTCCAAGTGTTCACTCTTTTTTATACAACTGTGGTTGACTGATTCTCCCATTCTCAGTTTAGAAAAAAATTTGGTAAGAAAGGTTACTTTTCTATTACTAGATAAAAATGCATGTTTTGACACATAAAAAATAGAACTTTTTTCTAATTACAATGAATAAGTAGAAAATGAAGAGCGATTTCCTACGTTTACAATCATTTAAATTAAACTCGGTGGCGCGACTGCCCACGGGAGGCTGAGGCCTACTGTGACCATGAGCTTTAGGGTGCAGGATTAGAAGTTCGAGTGACCAGCCAAAAATGGGACCTGTGGAACGAGAGTGTGAAGAGGTACAACTCAACCATTGGGCTATGCACAATCATTTAGGTCACATCTATCTCCACATATGGAACCATCAGTGGATAAAACTAGGATATTGCAATTTTTGGTAATTAATAGATACAATAAATATATATTTCAACAGAAAAAGTGATGAATAATTACCAAACATAGAATATAACATTTTAAATCTCATTAAAATATAATCATTGTAGATAACATAAATTTAAGAATAAAAGCTTAAATATTTATAAAAAAAAAACGAATTCCTGATTTCGTTATTTCTCATAAGCATACACAGGGTGCATAACCAAATTATTCAACAAAATATAGGCACCTTTTAAGCACTATTCAAAAACTGAAAAAATATTTTTAAGCACTTTAAAAAATATCATAATTAGGCAGAATTGGAAAGTTTTCGACAATCGACGGATTTATCTTGTTTTAACCATCATGTCAAAAAAAGAACCTTTTGGCATTGTTTTTGACAATTGTCAAAAAACATTAAATTTTGAATCATGTAAAATGAATGGCATTTTCATACGCTACGGACTGACTATACGCCGAAATAGATTGGGGTTGAATTAATTATGAAAACGTTGAGCACAATGTAAACTGTGTCTTTTTGCATAATTCGAAGCAAAATCCAACATAGTAAGGAAAAATCACATTTTGAAAAAGAAAAAATTAAGCACTTTTTAAAAACACCCAATTAAAAAAGCACCTTTAAGGGCTTTTAAAAAACGAAAATTGAAAATAAGCACCTTCAAGCACTCTTTAAAAATGCTACGCACCCTGCATACAGTTTAAAAGTATATAAGATCAAACTTTAAAATTACTTTTGCATATTAGTTTTTTACCTTGTGGATCAGATATTGATTTTCAAAAAAAGATGTCATATGAATATTTTGAAATTAACTGTAACCATGATGAATAATTCTTTTTTACACTATTCTTCTTAAATGTATATCATATAATACTTTTGAATAAAATTTTGTTCCATTATCTTCAACTCCCATGAAGGATATTTGTCAGTGAAGTTATTTATAAATACCTTGCAATAAATATAAACAAAAGAATCTCTGTAATTAAGATTTAGCTAAAACTAAGGATGTTAAGAATAGTGATATGGCCGAATAGCTGATTACCGAATATTTGGCCATAAGATCAAAGAAATACCAAATCTACAATGGCAAAATAGCAACATTTTTTTTTAAAAATCATTAATAAATATTTTTCCTATATAAATAAATTCAGTCATTATTGAAAAACAATCATAACTAAGGTATATTATAGGTATGGCGTAAAGAGAAAAAACTATAATCAGAAACTATAATATCCATAAGAAATATTCAAGATAAATAAAAAACTGACTAACAGCTATATATATATATCTCAATTTTCTAATTAACATATTTTCAAGAAAAAGTAAAGAATAAAATCCAATAGTAATCCTTTTCATTTTTGTCATAAAAACAAAAGGTTTTTAAAAAAGACAAAACTAGATTAAAACTAAATCAAAAATCATTACCGCACCAAATAACAAAAACGAATATCCAAAAATTTTACTAAGCTTTAAACATTGTATTCAATAACTTTTGTACCAACTACCTTCTTTAATTTCTAGCGCATCAAGAATTTTAACATCTTAAGGAAAAAAGAATAAAATATAATAGTAATCCTTTTCATTTCCATGTCATAAAAACGAAAGTTTTTAAAAAAGACAAAGCTAAATTAAAACTAAATCAAAAATCGTTACCGCACCGAATAACAAAAACGAATGCAAACATTTTACTAAGCTTTAAAGACTGTATTCAGTAACTTTTGAACCAACTACCTTCTTTAATTTCTTCTACATCAATAATTTTAACATCTTGAGGACTTAAGGGAGCAACTGTTTCTTCTTTGGGAGAGGATGTAGGAGTAGTTGTAGCACTAGGAATAGATAAAGTCATCATTGGGCCACTGCTTGTAATGGTTAATGGATCTGGAGATTTTTGCTAGAAAAAAAAATATTTGAATTGAATATTTTTAGGTGCGTAAAATCTTTGCATAACATCAAAATTTCATTGCTCGACAAATACATTATTTTTTGTACTATACTAATACCTGAGATGAAGATGGCAAGGCGTCTCGATCAGCGCTAACGATAGCAGATAACTGGCTTGAATCTTCAATATCATCTGGTTCACCGGATTCTTTCCTTGGTTCCTCACTTAATTTTATGTTTCCTCGGATGGTTTTGCTCAAAAGCTTTCAAAAATAATATAAATTGCAATCAAGCATAATAAAATAAAACAATAAAAGCAGTTTGCAATAATTTAAAGCAAATATGCAAAATGCATGCTAAGCAAACCTTATGACTGCCAGAAAAAATATATCGTAAAAAGTATAGAATGATAAGTTCAATAAAATAATGTTTATTAATAAACAAAAAGACAATTTTAATGATAGAAATTCAAATTATTTGCATTTTTTTTCTTCCTTTTATTAAAAAGTTTCTTTTATGTCTTTCATGTCTTTTTATTTTAAGAAATTAAACGAAACAAAAAGTTTATATTCTAGGAATAGTCAAAAACTGAACTACTCTTTCTTACCAAGCATCCAAAAACTGACTGACAATGTGAAAAAACAGTTAATAAAAATGGAGAGGAGAAAAAAATGTGCAGTTTGCTGTGCTTTACTAAAAAATCCAGATAATTTAGTATTTATTACCAGGTTTCAAAGTTACTATAAACTACTATAAAACAATGTTCTTTTACAGGCATCTATGAACTTTGTCCTTAGACAATACTGCATTGTTTGCTGCAAAGGTGGTTATTTTTAAAGCAATATTTTATAGCTATTCTATGTCAGTAGTGATAAATAGCTGTTGATGAGTTTTGTCAAATAATTTTAAAACTTGATGAGAGAGAAAAAATGGTTTCCTAGACAGACTGCAGCATATCATTTAAATCTAACACCATCTCTTTTTCTTCAATTGATTTTTAAAATTGCTAATTATTTTTGACACAGCTGCCTAGTACGATGCAAACCGAAAAAAAAGTCATTTCTAAGAGTCTTGCTAAGAAATGGGTGTTCTATAAGAATCTATTTAAGCTAAACTGAATGTGGCAATTATAAATATTCCTACTATCCATGAAGCTTTAAGTAAATAGTGGGGGCATAAGATGCACATTTTATTTATTCTTAGAATATACAAAAATGTTTTTATTTTTAATTAATTAAAAAATAAATTAAAAACTACTTTTGCTTTAAATTAACTTTTAATTTTTAATTAATGAACAAATAAATTAAAAAGTAAATGCAGAATCAATTAATTTATAAAAAAATTACATGAAAAAAATTCTTTTAAGAAATTAAGCAATAAAAAAAAAGTAAATAACACTGCCTACAAAAAAAGGTAAATATAAATAAATAGCTTTAAAATTGTGCTGTTTACACTACATATACCAATTACATATTCCAGCGTTGCAATCGTGATAGTAACTTTTTACTACTTTCAGGGGTCTGTCCAGGCCGAATTTACTACCGTTTAGCGGTACTTTCACAAATTCAATTTTAGGAAAAACGGTAGATTCACAAAATACTTTTTCTTAAAATTTTATTTTTGTATCCCTTAAGAAACGATACATCCATATTTTTACCACATTTTTGTGTTGATTTTTTAATATAATTTTTAATTTTTCACAAATTATGTCTAAACTTTCACAAAATAGGTACCTCTCAGAAAAACCTAGACAGACCCCTGACTTTAAACATGAACAAATGGAAACCTTTCACAGTTAATCTCAAACCACAAGAGTAAATAGTCAGCATAAATATAGGTAATTTAACTGCATTCTGGTTGTCAAACTGTAAAAGCAGTTGTTCCTTTTTTTGATATAAATAAAACAACCAGTAAGTAGTAGTTTAAAATATATTAATGAATTAAATATAAATTATCACAAAAATAAAAAAAATTACATAGGTTTCTTTTTTTATATAATTATAATATGAAGAAAATATCTAAGGAAGCACTTATTTTAATTTAAATGTAAGTTACTTTTTTCTCATTGTTTTCTAAAATAATGCACGTAAAATATTAATAGTGAAATAAATAAAAATTATAAAAATAACATAGATTTATAGTGAATAACATAACATTAAAAAAATAACATAGGTTTCTTTTTTTTTATAATTATAATATGAAGAAAATATCTAAGAACACATGTTTTAAGTTAAATGTAAGTTACTTTTTTCTGATTGCTTACTAAAATAATGCATGTAAAATATTAATAATAAACAAAAATTATAATGGGATTTCTTTGCATGGATTTAATTTGATCATCCCTATAAATTAATATTAATTAAACTAGTTCAACTTATAATTCATAAGACATAAGATAAATCCAACTTGTTCTACTCACTAAGTAATCAAATCAAAAGTATTTCAATAACAATCTAAATATTAAATTACTATTTAGAAAGATAATAAATCAATATAGGCATCTTTATTGGTTACATATTAAGCAATGAAATTTTTTTAAATGTAAGTAAAGTTGATAACATAGCAATAAAACTATTTTGAAGACAGGGATTAACTTTATTTAAATAAAAAGGTCAATTCCCACTTAATTGTTTTAATTATTTCTTATTTTTTATTTCTTTTTTCTTATATTTGGTACTCTATACGCACAAGTTAAGCATTTAAGAAATAAGCCTGTTGAAAAAAGTTATATAAAGGGTAAAATTTTACTATAATGACTGAAATTATTTCAAAATTGTAAAATAACATCAATACTAAAGAAAAAATTTTATAGACTTCCAATGTTTCTACAATTAGAAATGTATTTTAAATATGTACATAAATTAAATGATATAAAAAAAAACTGAATCCCAAATCAAATTTTTCTTTCTCAAAAATTGCTGTTTTTTTTAAAATTTAAATAATTGAATAATATAATATTTAATAATATAACATTTCATATGAATAATCTGCTTCTTTTAAAAATAAGTTATGCTAACCGAATTCCTTCATTAAGATATCAAAAATGTTTTAATGAATTATGTACTATCATAACAAATTACTGAACTCGATAACGGAAATAAAATAAGTTAAATGGCAATATTCAGAGCAAAAAAGGTTTTTTTTTCTTTCTTTTTTTTAAGTTCGGAAAAAAAATTATGCAACTGGATTATATGCAGTCACTAAGTTGCCACAAAAACAATACTAATAGAATCAATTCAAGCATTGAACACAAATACAGTTAGCATTGAATTCAATAATGAAATACACAAAATTATTATGCTAAAAAAGCACTTAGAATGAGTTCCCTATTTATTTTTAAAGAGAAATATTAATAAAAGCAACTACAACTCATATAGTGAAAAACTATTACTATCTGGTGTTATTTATCACTAGTGAAAATTTTATCACTATTAGACACTGTTAAAAAAACTGAACTCACAGCATTTAGACCTTTCTCTTTGACTTCAGCGGAATCTTCATCATCTTCATCAACACTACGTTTGTGCCTTGCAGACAGCTCTAAATCTATATCATCGTCTGAGATGTCTTCAAACATATAGTAATCACCAGATCTGATAGCTAAGAAGATATGTTAAATAGTTTAAAAAACATGAAAACACTTCTTTTCATAAATGAAAACAAATCTCTAAGTTTCAAATACCCAAAAAAATGACCCGACAATTTCAAAAATCTGTTATGGAAAAATGGAAAAAGATAAAAACATACAGTTTACTTTATTCTGTTCAACAGATGGCACTTGTAAATGGAAAAAATATAAAACAATATTTTGTACTGCATAGTTGCTCAAGACGATAAAAATATCTGCACAGGTGTTGGAATTTTTTATTTAAACTTCATCACGATTTTGCAACAGCATTGTGTGCTGCTATATTGTAAGTATTGCTTTATACTTTTCGTCATTTTTGCATCCCCATCTGTTGATGAAGTTTGTGACTAATTTTGAAACTTAGAAAAATTTTAAGTTTTCTAACAGAACCCAGCAAACCAAACATTTTTATCTTCTTCTGTGATAACTTAATAGATTTTTCAAATTTTCTGTTATTTTTAGGACATACAGTGTACATAGTAAAGAAGTTGATAACATATTTTCCTCTTTAAATAGTATTATATTAAAATTCAAGTAGCCTGCAACAACAATTTTACTGGGGTTTTTTTTCTTTCACAAAGAATTAATGAAATTGAGACTCAAATAAGCCTATCTTGAAAACTCAGCAAACTTCTTTAAAATTTATAAAATTGTAATGATGATATTATAATGTTGTTTTTAAGAGAAATGAGCTAACCATCTACCTAATATACAATCTGCCATTTCATTGCTAAGTTAACACTTGACAAAAAGTAAGGTTGCAAACCAAGGACTGTTTTATATTAAATTGAAAAAATTATATCGATGTAAGTATGTACCAAGAGTTTTTATTTTAAACTTGATTAAATAAAGTTTTTTTCTCCTAAAATTGTTTAAAAATTCATATATTTAGAGTTATAATAATTATGATGTAACTCTAATAAATGGCAGTGCATTTTCTAAAATCTGTTGGTCTCAGACTAATAAATATTTTCAAATTTTAGAATTTAATCAAATGTAAGACAAACTCTGATTTTAATTTTTAATAGGCAAATGGCTACCTAGAAAAAAATTATAATCAATTCAAACATCTAATTTTTGAGATTCAAAAATACTAAGTAAAAAACTATATTTTTCAGAAATTTTTAAAAAACAATGAATAACATCACATATACATCTATCATATAAACACTATACATCTATTTAACATAGCAGAATGCCACCAAAACTAATCTGGAAACAAAAATGATACAGATGGAAGAAAAATAGATTCTACATCTAGACAGTAAGAGAAGAATCCTACAAGAATGACCACTACTAGAACAGAGTTTTTATGCAACAAGATAAATATTTTTAAATAATCATGAAGCAAAAAATTGACTAAAAGAGAGAGGTACAGAAAAAAGTCGAAGAAAAGTAGAAGAAATGTTTCTCAAATAATATTAAGAAGCATTCAATTAGCAAAGAAAATTAACGCTAAATCATAGCTATAAAGAAGCTTTTAACATGAGGCTGATATTTGCAGACTAAAGTTTCAAACACTAATCAAATTAACATCAAAATAAGAAAAAGTTTCCAGTGTTTTTTTTTTTAAACATATTTAAAAAAAAAATTTCAGTTAGAGACTGATTTCATTATATATATATTACATTCACTATATAAATGACAGAGAAATTATTAATTTTTTAAATTTTATTAGGAAGCCAAATAAAGGAAAATTTGTGACAAACATTACAATTCTCAACAATTTTAATTTCAATGAAACTAAAAATTTTACAATAATTATAATTTAATATAATTAAATTAATTAATAATCAAATTAATAATACAGCAAATGAAATTAATCCTAACTTTACTAAAAAAGCAAGAATTGTAAGACTAGTTTTTAAAAAATACTAAGTACTTTAAAAGACTAGGACTTAAAAAAATCACTTATTTGGCAAAATTTTTTAACAAACACTAAAATTATTCAAATTAATAAATAATTTTAATTTTTGAATTTCTTCATGAGGCCAAACAATAAAGCTTAAAAAAATTAGACCCAAAATGCTTTTTTTCTTCCTAAATATGGCAAAACTTAACCTAACAAATATGAATAGCTGTCGTAAACCTACTACAGTTATAAAAAAAAAATTTATTCACTAAAAAGTACTATTCCATATCTTGAAAGAACCTATGAAGTAACAAACAGAACAACAGTGTAAGTGTACTCTGTTTAATTAAAACATCAATAAATTAAAGAAACGGGTAATTTGTACTAACGATTCTCCTTTCCATGGTTACTAATGAGATCTAATTTTAAAAAAAGCAAACAAAATTTTAAAATGACTGAATATTTTGAAATTTAATTATTAAAAAACTCCAATTATAGGTAAAACTTTGAAATTGGATTAGTGTTTGAAACCCATCTACAAAACAATCGCTCTGATTACATGCGTGGTGGGTCGAGGGTGCTGATGTTGATGAAAACGAAGCACGTGGCATGAAACGCTGGAGGTTTGGATATCTTTGTAGCAATATAGATGCATATCCACTCTGTTCCAAGGATTCTGGTAAATATTGCAAAGCTTCAGCTATGGCTGGATATGGTGGAGGTGAAAACACAGGGTATGAGTCCTCATCAAATGATGAAGATTGAGGAACACCTCTATGTGCAACTCCGACATTAAGCTTTGGTTCCATGTAAGCATCGAGTGAGGGGGTGTAAAAAGCAGAGCCGGGTGATATTGTGCGAGTGGGGAGTGGTGTGATTGTTCCTTGGGGAGCTTCTTCTTGCTCTGTCGTACGTGGTGTGAGTGCATCCGAGTACATAGGGGTGGAATAAGAACAGTTGTCGGTTGCTATATTTCACAAAATAATCAGAAATAAAAAGTGAGAAAAATAGTTTAATTATGAAGAATGTTAAGTGCAAATTCAGTACTTTTATGTATAAGATAAGAATACAACTATGAATTATACTTAAAAATTATTACAAAATCTTGAGTGTCTACTTGTTGATGAATAAGGTAAATTTTAATAAGGCAAATTTATATTTAAATACAAATGCCAGTCAAATCTGAATCTTTTTCAGTTTTAAATTTCATGTATAAAATTAAGCTAGATCAAACTACATTTTTTAGCAAAACTGAAGTATTAAACTTTAAAAATATAAAAAAACAATGTTAAAATTTAAAAAAAAAAACATTTAATTAAATCTATTTTTACTTATTTGTTAAACATTATAAACAATACAATATTGACAAGGAAATATACAATATATGATTGAAATATACATTAGTGTTAATGGAACATAACAACAAAAAACCATAAAGAAGAAAATTACATACTGAAACTAAAAAAAAAAAAATACATACAATTTGAATCATGCAAATTGAAAAAACATTTTTAAAACATAGAAATCACAAGTTGATAGAAATAAAAAAAATGAAAATAAGAGTTGAAAAAAGAAACAAAACGTACAAAAATATAAACAAAATAAATAATCATAGCACACTAAAACACAACAAACATACATGACAATAAAAAATATTTTGATTTAAAGATCATCAAAAGAACTCTTAAAACAACAAAACCAAAAAAATTTTATTAAATGGAAATTGTGAAAGATAGAAGAATTTATTTTAGTATTATATTTCACATGAATACATAATTTGGTGAACAATTAATAATAACCAAAATATTTGGTGCAGTTTGCTTATAACATAAACTAGTCGCAAAAACTTTTAAAACAAACAATTTCATTAAATTTTCTTATATAGAAGAATACATTATCCATAATAATTGAGGTGGTAACAGTCATTTAGGAAACAAATAAATGAGAATCCATTCCACACATAGAAACTTATTTTATTATTAGCTGTCATACTTACATGGGTGAAACACAATATTCTCGAATCAATCAAGAACAACATTGATTGAAAGTACCACTGACTTGAATAATTGAAAATTTTGAACACAGACAACACACTGATAGCACTGTTAGTTAGTAACAAATGGTTAGACAGATACTTAAAATTCGAGCTGAATGGCATGAGAATCTAAAATCAATTCTCATGAAGCAATTCAGAAAAGAAACAAGAAGCCATCCTCATGTAGCAATCAAAGAGAGAATCAAGAAGCCATCCTCATGAAGCAATCAAAAAGAGAATCAAGAAGCCATCCTCATGAAGCAATCAAGAAGAGAATCAAGAAGCCATCCATTAGATAGCTTCTTGACTTCAAGCTTAAAGGCATGAGAATCAAAAAGCAATCCTCATGAAACAATCAATTTATTTAAAGCTCCAAGTGGTTAGATTAGATGCTTAAACTTCACTTTGAAGGGCATGAGAATTGAGAAGCAATAAAATTAAAGTAAAGAAGAATATCATCAATTAAAAGTTCCTTGAGAATGATTAGATGCTTATATTTTACTCAGAAAAGCTACAGAACTAGAAAGCAATCATCATGAAGTGATCACACATTAAAAACAAAGTACTGCTGACTTAAAGGATTAAAAGTTGTGAAAGGAAACGACACACTGATAGCATTGTTAGTCAATAATGACACACGATTAGATACGACGCTTAAATTTCATGCTGAATAAAATACCTTTAAGACGACAGTTCAGCATATCAAAGTAGACATTTAAAGCTATATATTCAGGACATCCAGTTTCTTTGGTAAAAAAGCTTTCTGTGTGAAAATATTATAATATACTTTAAGAATAAAACAAAAGTTAACCAAAGCACAAAAATCCGATTTTGAAAACTGGTTGAAATCAACACTAAAATAATCATTAGTGTAGACAAAATAGAAGTTATCAATAAATTAAGTACAAATTTACAATATGTTTCAAAAATTATTTTTAAAAGTTTGCTACAAAAATTAAACAGTACTAAAATTGGCCAATGCAGATTACAGTCACTGTCATTGGACACTTTAAATTGATAAATGACATTTATTTAAAATACATTTAAATATGTCATAAAATTAATTTTAAGAATGAAAAAAACTTGATAAAAAGTTTTACCATTAAATAAAACTTTTTCTTTTCAATAAGTTTTAATAATTATTACAATAAATATTTTCAAAAGATCAGAAAAATTTAGTGTCATAAAAAAAGAATAACAATCCTAATTAGTCACGAAAAAACATTTAAAAATTATAATTACTAATTGCCGTAAAGAATATCTTTTATTACCTTGAAAGTGAGTTTCTGGTTCCATATTTTCTCCACCACGTATTTTCTGTTGGTATGCCCTGATTCGATCCATTTTCTTTTTTATTCTTTCCATAATTTCTTTCTCATTGACTTGCTGTTCTTGGACTTCTTTCATTTGAATTTCATGAATAAGTTCAGCACCCCTTCAATGAAAAAGCAAAATCCATATTTCCTTCTATAAATACAACCTCAAAACTTAAAAATAATTTTTCTTTTTAAATCCAGCTTCTTTTCACAAATTTATGAATTAATTAAGCTAGAAAAAGTATTTTTTATAGAAAAAAACTGAATTTTTTCCAGTTCAATATGATAAGAAAATTAATGAAACTAATTACAATACTGCAAAGATTCATGCATTAAGGTTTGTATTATAAATATTTTCTTCCATATACAGTACAGAACCCGTTATCCGAAAATCAGAATACCGGAAAACCAAAAAACCGGAACGTAATTCGATACAGTTTCGAGCCATTTTTTAAAAAAAAATTTTTTCCTCATAAGATTTCAGGATTTTTTGTTCTTTTTACCATCATTTTGGAAATAATCATTAGTTTATTACTTCATCGTTTTTTCTTCTTTTTAAGATTTTTTCTAAATATTTCTTTTTTTTAGTTGGGTTTAACAATAAAAAAACGGCTTTTTGTAGCAATTCAGAAAACCGGAAAAATCCGTTATCCGGAATAGCGATGGTACCGATCATTCCGGATAATCGGTTCCCTACTGTAATAATAAAAAATCAATGAAATAAAAATACAAGGTTTAAAAAGATATAAATGAAGGTTTAATAAGGTTTTTGTGTCAATATAATAATAAACCAGATTTTTCAAGTTGTTCAGCAGAGCATTTTTTTATGAAAAACACCAAGACTTCTATGTTTGTAATAAGATGTTTTTGTGCACTGTGTTGCCATCCAATGAAAATTTTCAAAAATTGTCTGGAAAAAAGACTAAAGAACAGTATAAGTTTAATTTAAAAGTTAACCTTTGGAAGCAGGAAAAATGACTTATCATTTACTGCTATGTTTCCTACAATCTTTCAAATATTCAAACATTTTTTTTATCTAAAGCTATACTTTAAACAGATATAACCCATGTAAAACTAAATTTCAAATAAATACCTAGATGATAAAACTTGTTGAGCCTTCACTTCGTTCACAACATGTTGGAAATAGTAGCTAGAGAAAAGACGTCGTTGGAAAAGCAAGAATGCGAAGCAAATGATGTCATACACCAATCCTGGATCAGACTCAAAAATGCAGTCTTCAGTAGCTACATTAGAATACATAAATATTTCAACAATATTACGCACATATCACAAAATTATTTAGTTATTTGTGCTAGATTCTAAAAAAATTTAATGAGATACAAGGTGGCAAAAAAAAATTATTAGCAATCTATATTCAATTTTGTTAAATTAAAGCATTAAAACAAGTACTTTTTACATTATTAAAAATTATTTTTTTAAATTTTTTAGCTCATATCTTCTCATTTAGTTGAAAAAATACATTGGGTACAGTAAAATTTTGGTTCATTAAGTACAGTAGAATTTCAACTGTTGGAATTAATAGGATCTGCACCTAATCTAGGCAAATAAATGACAAAAAGATTTCTTGGGGAACGAGTGAAGCAAAACTTGCTTTTAACTTGTATGGTATTAACTTTAAGGCCTTGACATTTATGTAGTGTTTTCTACTGCTAGGATAATTAACAGATTTCTGAAACCTATTTCAAAAAAAAATATTATCTTAGTAATTCTAGAAACCTCAAATTATTTATCTAGTTTTAATCTCTTCTTAAAGCAGATGTATTGGACAGTGAATTGGATAATCTAGACAATTGACAAAAATCTTATTCATAAGTTTGGAATTTATATTCTTGTTCAATAAATGATTAAATTATTTAGATTAAAAAGCAAATATTAATAAGATAATTACATAGCATTCTATAATTAATTTCTTAACAATATTGATGAAATATTAGAAAGAAACTTATCAAAAAAACACTAACTTTTTGGAGGAATACCATCTTTTCTCTGACATGCGATTCCCAATAGTTGTATAAGCCAGCATTGATGATCTCTTAATAATTCAAAATATGTGCACCCAACAAGCTACAACATTTGTAGAAAAATTTTAGATATTTTAAAGTATTAAATTACTTCTAAGCAAAATAGCATAAGGAACCAAGTAAATAATACCTATATTTTTTTAATATAAATAGTGAAGTTATAAGAAAAAGATTGCCACATTAATTGTTAGATAATTTTCCTAAATGCTTGCTTGTTTCAATAAGGTATATAGAAAAGGAATGTCACTATTCTTAATTGATTGCAAATTTTTCTTAATACTCCTATGTTTCAGTAAGGTACATAATAGAAAGTTACGTGCTTCTTTTTTTCAACCTTTCAAATAGTAAAATTATAACTAAGTTTGAATTGATTATGAGCATCATTTAGGTAAAGAATTATGGAATTACCAGAATTACCTTATCACTTTAGCCTTGAAGTTTAATTTTTTTAAAAAGATTTGTTATAAAAAGAAAAGCTTCTTAACAATTTTACTTTTAACAAAATATAGTAAAAGAAAATACATATTAAAAACGAAAATTTATAAAACATAATAATTACATATTTTCATTATAATAAAAAATATAGAAGATTAGTAAAATAATTAAAACTAATAAAAACTTTAATAACTTAGATAATAATAGATTTTTAATAACATTGTAATAAAATAACAGATACAATCTCTGAACATAAAAACATAGCTTACTTGCAGCAGGCAGCTTAGGAGAATAACTGCCACATTATATGCTAATAAAATATTCCACCTGCAAAAATAAAAATTTGCTCAAAGAAATATTATGAAGAAAAAAAAACTTATAAGTACATTAAGATATTTAAACAGTATTACATTTTAGATATAAAGGTACATAAATATTTATGAATTAAAAATGTTATTTATGTTTTTATATTAATAATAAATAAATTTACTTACATTCTTAACAAAGCTGAACGTGTTTTCAAATAAAACTCGTTTCCATTCCACAAAAAGTAAAAACATCCTATTACATAGCCCATAGCAAATAAATTTATTCTGCTTGTGCCAGCAACAAAAACTATTGCCAAGGAAATCCAGTAAAGAGCATAGAACACAAACACTTTTATCATATCCAATACAGTTCTGAAAAACAATTTAATAAACCTGTTTTAAGATAATAAAAATAATTTTTTTTTATTTAAGGAAATTGCACATTTAAAGAGTTGATAAAGCTTGTTAACTGGTATTTAACCCCTTCTCTGTCAGCGTTGCATCCCATGTGAAGAGAAAAATTGCGTCAATGAAATTTAATTCCTCGCTACTTATACGGCACTTTAAATCCTGCAATTATTTTTGTATTTCTGAATATTACTAAGAGATAATGTAACTAGTCCACTTTTTTTTCACAATTTTCACAGTGAAATTTCCCGCCTTGAGTTGAAATCAAAATCATCTTGTACTTTCTGTAATTTCGCTTTTATTAGTGTTACCGTTGCATGTCAAAGTAGAATGATAGTTTTCAGATAAATGTGATTTTCACAATCTGATGCCTAAGACTGATTGAGAAGCTGTTTTAACTGTAAGGTAGTAAAAATATTTTCCAAAAGATTTTTCTCCTAATTTTAATAATTATTTTACGCAGATATTTATCGAAAACACCTTTAAGCAATAGGGTTAATAAACATATTATCACAGTGCTTTTTTTTTTTTTTTTACAATAAAACTTAGGTGCATTGCAGGGAAAACTGGAGATCAGTGGAGGAGATATCACATCTTTCAAGACCAATAGGTCAAGCAAAAAATTGTTTGTTGACATAAACACTTTACATTTCTGAATTTAGGATACATCATATAAAAATTTTTAGAAATAAAAAAAATTCTTTTTTAGGGTCAAAAATTCAAAGAAAAAAAATCCATCAGAGAAGGGAATAAACCACTTTAGAAATGAAATTCAAATGTAATAAACTTTTATTAAATTAATTTGAATATTAAAAAAAAAGATTGTATACATAATTTACACAACTTAGCACCATAAAAACAGCTTTATTTAAAAAATTTATAGAATAAATTAAAAAAACAAACAATGTGTAATATATCAATCATATATAACCCAGCAACAAATCGATAAGATTACGCATTTTAAAATTGTAATACCAAGTTTTCAATTAAAATCTGGATTTATCACACTTTTTAAAATTAAAACTCTCAGCTAAAAAGCATAATAATATCTTTCTCTTTTATATTAAAAAGAAAAAAAAATTTCATTTATTTATTGGTATTATCATTATTCTTTTACTATTTGGAATGAATGATTTCATAAATATTAAGCATGAAATATTTTTGTAACAAAAAATATGCTGTAAAACTACAACTTACTGAGTGCAAGTTACAAAATCGGGAATAGGATTGGGTTGAGGAACTTCTAAGTTTATTTCTTTATTGCTCCCACCTTCGTAAAGCTCGGCAACAGGTGATGTTTCTATGTGGAATACAAATAACTGACAACAGCTAAAGAGCAGCTGGAAAAAGTCAGCTGAAAATATTTTTTAAAAAAATGAATCAAACAACAGTTTTACTAATGACTTTAGTACTGGAAAAATATATTAATACAGTAACATAATTATAAAACCTATAGCCTTTTCCAGATTTCTAAACCAGTTCTCTAAAATCATGAGATAAGGAAACAGTGTATAGAGAAAAATTGTTCTCTTATATTTACTCATTTGAAAACTATCAGAGGATAAAAATAAACCCTTATGTATGACTAATTCATTTTTAAAATAATGAAAATCTTAACTACTCTTTTTAAATAAAAAAGAATTTAATAATGAGAGGCATAAAATAAGTTTTACATTCAGTTATGTATAATAAAGTATAAGTAAAAATTAAATTATTATACAACGTATTGCATTGAGTTTAAAATAGCTATACTGATACAGTTGTAATTCAATGACAAACTTCGATATGAGTCTTGATATTGAGAAGTCTTAACTTATGACCAACATGGTTAACTAGCTATTTCAGACTAACATTTTTTTACAACACCTACAAATAACTACTTTCTAAAAATATAATTTTAGACAATTACATGGACAGAAAATCTAACAAAAAATAGATTTCAAACTAAGTTACATATGAATGAATAACTCTATCCACAATGTATTCAAGTCATAGAATCCTGAAGCATATATGCATGATAAATAAAAAATAAATACAAATGTAAGAGTAAATTAAGATTTTATAAAAACTTTTTATAAAAAATTTAAAACAATAATTTTTTTAAATATTTTCAAGAGAAGATTTAGTACATGGGTGAATAGCCAAATCTTTGAACAAAAAATAAGCACCTTTTAAGTACATTTTAAGCACTCAAAAAATATTTTTGAGCACTATATACATCAGCAAAATGCAAAATAATTTTCAAAGGCATGACATGATCATGTTAAAATAACTACTTTCTGACAAAGAACTCTTGTTAGGATTATATTAGCCATCATAAAAAAATTGAGAGATTTTACATTTTGAAAAATGAGGGTGGAAAATGAAGCCTGACATTGAGAATATCTAGTAAAATGCAGCAGATTTGCACATGAGAGTGCTAGTCACCGAACTCAGCTCAGTAGACGCGCATGCGGACTCGCAAGTATTTCATCAAACATGTAAAATAATTGCGGCATTTATATGCTATGGAGCGATGGTACGCCGAAATGAATTGTGAACACATTTAATAGAACAATATGAATAGCACGCTTTTGCATAATATGTGCCGAAAATCGATATGGTAAAGTAAAAAATCACATTTTCAAAAAGAGAAAATTAAGCACTTTTTAAAAATACCCAATGAAAAAAGTATCCTTAAGGGCTTTTAAAAAACGAAAATAGCACCTTTAAGCACTTTTTAAAAACGCTACGCACCATGTAGTCTAGTTAATTACGTTTTATCACATATTATTATTATTCAATGCATAATGTGCATTCTCTAAGTATTGATCACATAAAGNACTTAAAGGATTAAAAGTTGTGAAAGGAAACGACACACTGATAGCATTGTTAGTCAATAATGACACATGATTAGATACGACGCTTAAATCTCATGCTGAATAAAATACCTTTAAGACGACAGTTCAGCATATCAAAGTAGACATTTAAAGCGATATATTCATGGCATCCAGTTTCTTTGGTAAAAAAGCTTTCTGTGTGAAAATATTATAATATACTTTAAGAATAAAACAAAAGTCAACCAAAGCACAAAAATCCGATTTTAAAAACTGGTTGAAATTCAACACTAAAATGATCATTAGTGACTGTATATTATGTTGAAAATCTGTTGTATGTAAAATGTATACATCAAGCTAGAAGTTATCAATAAATTAAGTACAAATTTACAATATGTTTCAAAAATTATTTTTTAAAGATTGCTACAAAAATTAAACGATACTAAAATTGGCCAATGCAGCTTACAGTCACTGTCATTGGGCACTTTAAATTGATAAATAATATTTATTTAAAATACATTTAAATATATCATAAAAAATTATATTAATTTTAAGAAAAAAAACTTGATAAAAAGTTTTACCATTAAATAAACCTTTTTCTTTTCAATAAGTTTTAATAATTCATGTAATAAATATTTTCAAAAAAGATCAGAAAAATTTTGTTTCATAAAAAAAAAAGAATACAATAACAATCATGATTAGTTACGAAAAAACATTTAAGAATTGTAGTTACTAATTGCCGAAAAGAATATCTTTTATTACCTTGAAAGTGAGTTTCTGGTTCCATATTTTCTCCACCGCGTATTTTCTGTTGGTATGCCCTGATTCGATCCATTTTCTTTTTAATTCTTTCCATAATTTCTTTCTCATTGACTTGCTGTTCTTGGACTTCTTTCATTTGAATTTCATGAATAAGTTCAGCACCCCTTCAATGAAAAAGCAAAATCTACATTTCTTTCTTTAAATATAACATCAAATATTAAAAATAATCTTTTTAAATCCAGATTCTTTTCACAAATTTATGAATTAATTAAGCTACAAAAATTATTTTTTATTGACAGAAACTGAATTTTTCTCTGTTCAGTACAATAAGAAAAGTTAATGAAACTAACTACAATGCTGCAAAGACTCATGTATTAAGGTTTGCATTATGAATATTTCCTTCTCTGTATTATAATAAAAAATCAAGGAAATAAAAAACATTTAAATAAAAAATAATGAAATTAAAAAAAACAATGATTAAAGAGATATAAATTAAAGGTTTTGGTGTTAATATAATAATAAACCAGATTTTTCAAGTTGTTCAGTGGAGCATTTTTTAGGGAAAAACACCAAGACTTCTATGTTAGCAATAAGATGTTTTTGCATACTGTGTTTGCCATCAAATGGAAATTTTGAAAAGACTAAAGAACAGTTTAATTAAAGTTAACCTTTGGAAGCAGGGAAAATGACTTATCACTATGTTCCTTAAAGTCTTTCAAATAGTCAAACACATTTTTTTATATATAGCTGTATTTTTAACAGATATAACCTATATAAAACTAAATTTCAAATAAATACCTGGATGATAAAACTTGTTGAGCTTTCACTTCGTTCACAACATGTTGGAAATAGTAGCTAGAGAAAAGACGTCGTTGGAAAAGCAAGAATGCAAAACAAATGATGTCATACACCAATCCTGGATCAGACTCAAAAATGCAGTCTTCAGTAGCTACATTAGAATACATAAATATTTCAACAATATTACACGCATATCATAAAATTATTTAATTATTTCCGCTTGATTCAGTAAAATTTAATTAAGACACTTTTAAGGTAGCAAAAAAAGTATTAGCAATCTATTTTCATTTTTGTTAAAAGCATTTAAATTAACGTATTAAAACAAGTACTGTTTGCATTATTAAAAATAAAAAAAATATGAAACTTTTTAGTTCATATCTTCTCATTTAGTGAAAAAATATATTAGGTACTGTAAAGTATTGGTTCATTAAGTACAGTAGAATTTCAATTGTTAGAATTAATAAATAGGATCTGCACCTAATCTAGACAATTAAATGACAAAAAGATTTCTTGGAGAATGAGTGAAGAAAAACATGCTTTTAACGTATATGGTATTGACTTTGAGGGCTTGACATTTATGTAGTGTTTTCTACTGTTAAGATAATTGACAGATAATTGGCTAAGATAATTGACTGAAACCTAATTCAAACAAAAATTATCTTAGTAATTTTAGAGACCTCAAATTATTTATTTTGTTTAAGCAGTTAAGCTCTTCTTAAAGCAGTTGTATTGGATTCAACAGTGAATTCGATAATCTAGACAATTGACAAAAATCTCATTCATAAGTTTGAAATTTATATTCTTATTCAATAAATAATTAAATTATTTAGATTATAAAGCAAATATTAATAAGATAATTATATAGCATTCTAAAATTACTTTCTTAACAATATTGATAAAAGAAACTGATTAAAAAAAACACTTACTTTTTGGTGGAATACCATCTTTTCTCTGACATGCGATTCCCAATAGTTGTATAAGCCAGCATTGATGATCTCTTAATAATTCAAAATATGTGCACCCAACAAGCTACAACATTTATAGGAAAATTTTAGATATTTAAAAATTTTAAATTATTTCTAAGCAAAATAGCATAAGAAAGTAAGTAAATAATACTTATATTGTTTTATTATAAATAGTGAAGTCATAAGAAAAAGACTGCCACATTAATTGTTAAATTTCTTAAATGTTTGCTTGTTTCAATAAGGTATATAGAAAAGAAATGTCACTATTCTCAATTGATTGCAAATTTTTCTTAATACTCCTATATTTCAGTAAGGTACATAATAGAAAGTTACATGCTTCTTTATTTCAACCTTTCAATTAGTAAAATTATAACTAAGTTTGAAATGATTATGAGCATCATTTATGTGAAGAATTATGGAATTGCCAGAATTACCTTACCCCATTATCCTTGAAGTTCAATTTTTCTTAAATATGTTATGAAAAAAAGATTTTTAACAATTAAACTTTTAACAAAATATAGTAAAAGAAAATACATATTAAAAACGAAAATTTATAACACATAATAATTACATATCTCATAATAATAAAAAATATAGAAATTTAGTAAAAAAATAAAAAAAATAATAAAAACTTAGTTAGATTTTCAATAACTTTGTAATAAAATAACAGATATAATCTCTGAGCATATTAACATAGCTTACTTGCAGCAGGCAGCTCAACAGAATAACCGCCACATTATATGCTAATAAAATATTCCACCTGCAAAAATAAAAATTTGCTCAAAGAAATATTAAGGAGAAAAAAAATAATAACTTATAAGTATATTAATATATTTATGCAGTATTACATGTTAGATATAAAGGTTCATAAATATTTATGAATTAAAAATATTATTTATGTTTTTATATTAATAATAAATAAATTTACTTACATTCTTAACAAAGCTGAACGTGTCTTCAAATAAAACTCGTTTCCATTCCACAAAAAGTAAAAACAACCTATTACATAACCCATAGCAAATAAATTTATTCTGCTTGTGCCAGCAACAAAAACTATTGCCAAGGAAATCCAGTAAAGAGCATAGAACACAAACACTTTTATCATATCCAATACAGTTCTGAAAAACAATTGAACAAACCTGTTTTAAGATAATGAAAATAATATTTTTTATTTTCATTCACGGAAACTGCATATTTAAAGAGGTGATAAAGCTTGTTAGCTCATATTTAACTCCTTTTCTGTTAGCGTCACATTCTATGTGAAGAGAAAAATTACATCATTGAAATTTAATTCCTCGCTACATACACGGCTCCTTAAATCCTGCGATTATTTTTGTATTTCTGAATATTGCTAAGAGATGACGCAACTAGTCCTTCTTTTTTTACAATTTTCACAGTGAAATTTCCCGCCTTGAATTGAAATCAAAATCATTTTGTACTTTCTGTAATTTCGCGTTTATCAATGTTACCGTTGCATGCCAAAGTAATATGACACTTTTCTGATAAATGTGATTTTTACAATCTGATGCCCAAGACTGATTGTGAAGCTGTTTTAGCAGTAAGGTAGGAAAAATATTTTCCAAAAGATTTTTCTCCTAATTTTAATAATTATTTTAAGCAGATATTTATCGAAAACACCTTTAAGCAATAGGGTTAATAAATATATTATCACAGCGTTTTTTTTTTTTTTTTTTTTTTTTTTTTTTTTTTTTTTTTTTTNTTTTTTTTTTTTTTTTTTTTTTTTAACAATAAAACTTGGGTGCATTGCAGGGAAAACTGGAGATCAGTAGATGAGATATTACATCTTTCAAGACCAATAGGCCAAGCAAAAAATTGTTTGTTGACATAAACACTTTACATTTCTGAATTTAGGATAGATCATATAAAAATTTTTAGAAATAAAAAAATTCTTTTTTAGGGTCAAATATTCAAAGAAAAAAAATCCTTCAGAGAAGGGAATAAACCACCTTAGAAATGAAATTCAAATGTAATAAACTTTTATTAAAAGAATTTGAATATTAAAAAAAAATTATACATAATTTACACAATTTAGCACCATAAAAACAGCTTTCTTTAAAAAATTTATAGAATAAATTTAAAAAAAACAAACAATGTGTAATATATCAATCATATATAACCCAGCAACAAATCCATAAGATTAAGCATTTTAAAATTGTAATACCAAGTTTTCAATTAAAATCTGGATTTATCGTACTTTTTAAAATTAAAACTCTCAGCTAAGAAGCATAATAATATCTTTCTCTTTTATATAAAAAAGAAAATTTTTTTTTTATTTATTTATTGGTATTATCATTATTCTTTTACTATTTGGAATGAATGATTTCATAAATATTAAGCATGAAATATTTTTGTAACAAAAAATATGCTGTAAAACTACAACTTACTGAGTGCAAGTTACAAAATCGGGAATAGGATTGGGTTGAGGAACTTCTAAGTTTATTTCTTTATTGCTCCCACCTTCGTAAAGCTCGGCAACAGGTGATGTTTCTATGTGGAATACAAATAACTGACAACAGCTAAAGAGCAGCTGGAAAAAGTCAGCTGAAAATATTTTTTAAAAAAATGAATCAAACAACAGTTTTACTAATGACTTTAGTACTGGAAAAATATATTAATACAGTAACATAATTATAAAACCTATAGCCTTTTCCAGATTTCTAAACCAGTTCTCTAAAATCATGAGATAAGGAAACAGTGTATAGAGAAAAATTGTTCTCTTATATTTACTCATTTGAAAACTATCAGAGGATAAAAATAAACCCTTATGTATGACTAATTCATTTTTAAAATAATGAAAATCTTAACTACTCTTTTTAAATAAAAAAGAATTTAATAATGAGAGGCATAAAATAAGTTTTACATTCAGTTATGTATAATAAAGTATAAGTAAAAATTAAATTATTATACAACGTATTGCATTGAGTTTAAAATAGCTATACTGATACAGTTGTAATTCAATGACAAACTTCGATATGAGTCTTGATATTGAGAAGTCTTAACTTATGACCAACATGGTTAACTAGCTATTTCAGACTAACATTTTTTTACAACACCTACAAATAACTACTTTCTAAAAATATAATTTTAGACAATTACATGGACAGAAAATCTAACAAAAAATAGATTTCAAACTAAGTTACATATGAATGAATAACTCTATCCACAATGTATTCAAGTCATAGAATCCTGAAGCATATATGCATGATAAATAAAAAATAAATACAAATGTAAGAGTAAATTAAGATTTTATAAAAACTTTTTATAAAAAATTTAAAACAATAATTTTTTTAAATATTTTCAAGAGAAGATTTAGTACATAGGTGCATAGCCAAATCTTTGAACAAAAAATAAGCACCTTTTAAGTACATTTTAAGCACTCAAAAAATATTTTTGAGCACTATATACATCAGCAAAATGCAAAATAATTTTCAAAGGCATGACATGATCATGTTAAAATAACTACTTTCTGACAAAGAACTCTTGTTAGGATTATATTAGCCATCATAAAAAAAATTGAGAGATTTTACATTTTGAAAAATGAGGGTGGAAAATGAAGCCTGACATTGAGAATATCTAGTAAAATGCAGCAGATTTGCACATGAGAGTGCTAGTCACCGAACTCAGCTCAGTAGACGCGCATGCGGACTCGCAAGTATTTCATCAAACATGTAAAATAATTGCGGCATTTATATGCTATGGAGCGATGGTACGCCGAAATGAATTGTGAACACATTTAATAGAACAATATGAATAGCACGCTTTTGCATAATATGTGCCGAAAATCGATATGGTAAAGTAAAAAATCTCATTTTCAAAAAGAGAAAATTAAGCACTTTTTAAAAACACCCAATGAAAAAAGTATCCTTAAGGACTTTTAAAAAACGAAAATAGCACCTTTAAGCACTTTTTAAAAACGCTATGCACCATGTAGTCAAGTTAATTACGTTTTATCACATATTATTATTATTCAATGCATAATGTGCATTCTCTAAGTATTGATCACATAAAGCTATAAATAACATACCTACAACTCTGGTAGTACTAGGAGGATCGCGGAAATCAGCTAAAAACAACCAATCTCTCATTCCTTCAACAAGTGATTCAGACCATGGATACTCTAAATGAAAGATTTATTAAATCAAACATTAAAAATATCAAAATCATAAAAGAGGAAACATTTTGAATAACAATATTTTCCTGGTACATAAAAAAATTGACAAGAAGCAGGCAAAAGATAGCTTAAAAATGTGTACAACTTACCAACACATAAACCAGGAGGTAGACCCAAACAGATTATATACTGAATAGTCAAAACAATACATTGATAAGATACGTAAAACGGCCAAATTTTTGCCAAGGTTTTCCTTTTCAAAAGAAACATAAGAGTTAACCAGACAGCAGATAAAAAGGCAAATACATCGAGTCTAACTCCAATGCAAGCAACAGTTGTAATGAAACAAGCCTGTGAAAGAAAATTTATGTGTATTAATTTACAAAACTATGCATTTCCAAAACAATATATTTCAGAAAATTGTGCTTCATATAACACAAGGTTTTCAGGTGATTTATTTTTTAGTAAACAATTATGAATTAATTTTATAACATATTATAAGCCTTTTTTAGATGCATATCATATATTTATAACCTTCAATATATGATAAATATGATATATGGTATTAGTATATATATATATATATATAGCTTATATATCAATACTGATATAAATCATATTTATAAATACTGATGTATGATTCATTTATAAACAAAAAGAAATACCATTTGCAGAAGTCTAATCTTGTTAACTCACAAAAAAAGAAAATTCTGAATGCAATTTTATCTCTCACAATTAGATGTTACTGATTGCAACTTTTGCAAATAAAAAATTGAAAGAGAAAGTTAATTCTCAAGTGCCATGTTTACTGCTGCTAGAAATTTAATAAATGAAAATATAGAACTACAAGAAAATCTATAATATTTCTAACCTAGCTCAACTATATGATTTTGAAACTAAAAAACTGAATAACATTAAGAAAAAACAACAAATTAACTTTAGCTTCAACTAAAGCAAGAGTTCAAGATAAACAATTGCCTATATTACCTAGAGTTAAGATAAAATAATTTTACATGTGTATTAAAAAAATATGTCAACAGAATTTTCAACTGAACTTGCATGCTTCTTAAAAACAAACCAATTTCGTTCAATGGAAAAATCATTTATGAAGTAGAAAAATTTTCACTTAATTTTCCTACAAGCGGCATCAAAAGAAGATTAAAATTTCCATTTTGAAAAATAAAAACATAAAGCAAGTAAAATTACATACCTCTAGACCAAATTTGTAGAAAAAATAATTCACTAGATATTTCAGGCACTCTCCAAGATTATCGTCAGCTGTTGCCCTAGTTGTAGATGGAAAAACAACACCTGGTTTTGGTGGAGGTTCATTTGTGTGTATCCTATTTACTTCCTGCCTGATTTTAACAACAGCTTGAATAGTCAAAACTAGTATTAATCCTATATACCCCTAGAAAATAACATTCTCTTTAAAAAATTGCAATAAAATGATTCCATTAAAAGATATCTTTTATATATTTCTAAAACATGTCTAGAAACTGATTAATATCTGAGAAAATAACATACTTTGCAATAGTCTGCCAAGTAAAGTGTGCGCTTGAATCCAATCCAGTCGTGGTTATCAATCGTTGTATTGAATGGATATGGAAGGTTAGACATATTTGCATAAGGCACATACTAGGTAATAAACAAAAAATATATCAGTTCAAAAATAAAATTCGATAAAAAAATATATATATAAATAAACTAAAAGTACCTCTTTTCAAAAAAAAATTTTTTTTTCTTTTGCTTATTTTTGTTTTTTATTTTATTTAGTATCATTTTACACATTGCATAAGTTAGACATCTAGGAATTTAGTACCAATTTAAAAAATAATAGATTTTGAAGCTTGCTTAAAAAACTTAGATTAAACCCTTCTATGAACCCCTCTAAATTTTAAATATGTATAACCGTCAGGACTAGGACTGGGCGATATTAAAAATTATATATCGTGATGCATCGTCAATTTTGCATCGCGATATAGCGATGTATCGCGATATAGTATTTTTGAATTTNTCTTTCCCACCAGAGGGCTAAAACCATGTGTTGTAAAACAATATGAAATAATACTAAGCGCCGGATGTAAAGCATCAGCTTCGATTAAGATAATTTTGTGAGAATTTTTTTGATAATTCAGTGAGAATTCACCCGATTAGACATATGATGCTCACTGCGTGCTCTTGCGCACCAAAGCCTATCAATTAAAACGTATTAGCGTTTTATATAATACTATTTCAGTACTCATAACCAACCAACCGTTTTTTTCTCGATGACAATCGGAGATAGATAGACACATGATGCTCACTACGTGCTCTTGTGCGCCGAAGCCTATCAATTAAAACGTATTAGCGTTTTATCTAACATGGATTAGCCATATGATGCTCACTAAGTGCTCTTGCGCGCCGAATCCAATCAATTAAAAATGAAAACTGTTGCCAGCGCGAGAAAAGAAATATCATCGGTTTCATTGATACATACGTACGTATTAGCGTTTTATATAATATAGATAGATTTTGAAGCTTGCTTAAAAAACTTAGATTAAACCCTTCTATGAACCCCTCTAAATTTTAAATATGTATAACAGTCAGGACTTAAAGAACTAGAATTAAAGACTTAGAATGAAAACAAGATCACCTACATTGCTAACATCAAAAACTTAGCATGTGGATTGTTTTTATTTAGAACATATTAAGGTTCTCAAGATTGAAGTTTGCTTTGGATAAATTTTACATACAACATAATGAATGAGTATGTTTCATTTTCAACTGGCTTTTATATTTTACAAATGCATTAAATTTCATTTCTTATCAGATTATTAGTAATTCCGCTAGTTTGCAGCCAGGTCAGTAAACAATCTAGCAGCCTGGCTGCTAGTTTGCAGCCAGACTGCTAGATTGTTTACTGATATTTTTTAAATAATGTGAATCACCACATTTCACTTAAAAATGCACTTTAAGAGAACGATTTCAAATTTAAAGATAGTTTTAATTTATACTCAACTTCTTTTTAGAAATTTCTAATACTGTCTAGGACAACTTTTTTTAAGTCGATTTAAATAAAATTGTTCACAATATAATCAAGTAAAACTATTAGCAATTAATAAATGTTTCATTTTCCTCATAATTTTCAAGTCTTTTTAATTATTAATAAATTCCAACAGAAGAAATGTAGCATTTCTTTATCATAGGTTTTATTGCAAAAGAACTGTTTTGAAATTTAAAAAAAAATTATTGAGAAAAAAAAAAGTTTTTGACAGCAGAAAATTTTCCTTTGTTAGTGCTATAATTTTTATTTTATATATATGCTGATCTACTGATTATTTATTTAGAGAAGTGACTGAGATTAATAAATAATTATTGTCATGTAACATTCAACTAAAACTTTATAACAGTGATTTTTAGAAATAGATTTCTAAACTAATGGCTGCACTTTAAATCCCAAAGAAAACATTCACTACACACCATTGCAGCCAATGTTTACATTAACTGGTATTTATGTAGAATGCTGGTCATGAAACAAAAAGTAGTTTTCTAGTAATAAAGCATGAAATATATGAACTTATTTTAAAATTTCGTTTTTTAAATGTTTTATTTACTTGCTTCCATTAATACAAAGATTTGAACTCTTAAAAACAGAAAAATTCTTACTGTGCAATTGGTTTGCCAATTCAGGTAATCAACTATATTCAACTGATACATCATTTTAGAAAGCAAAAGAGTAGCTGCCCAAACTGATATACAATGTGAAAAGAAATTTTGTAGACTAGGTAGTGGTAGGGCAATTACAACAAAAACTACAAAGGCAAAGTGAATGGCACAAACCTGAAAAAAAGAAACTCATGAGTAATTATGAAAATTGTGTTTGCACCAAAGCATAAATGAAAGCATTTGTTTTTATGATAAAAGAATAAAAAATGATTCAGTTAAAGATTTTGTCTTAGATTCACAAATTTAGTAATATGAAGTATAATGTGAAGTATTTTCAAAAAGGAACACAATTGAAAATATTTTTGGATAAAATAAAAATATCTTTATAAATATTTCTCAAAATTTAATTTCCAAAAAAAAAGTAATTGTGCTAAACATTTCATATTAGTTTGAAGTAAGTCTCATTATTTCATGAAATAAATAATAGAAGACAAGAATCTGAAATTTCCAGCTAAATGAAAAAATAAGCTTAAAGGAAAAAAAGTTTAATGAAAAAATTAGTTAAGCAGCATTTAAAATGCACATAAACTGGTAAGACCAAGAACTATAACATACGAAACAAGAAAAATAATATATAAGACACTCCATGCAGGATTATATAAGATAAATCTATTAAACATTTTTAAAGTTGCTGAATTTGTAAATTCCCAATTATCAACTAATAATAAACTAAAAAGATTATTTTATTTTTCTACAAAATATATTGAAATAATGAGAAATTCAGTAAGTTGTGATTTAAACATGTTATTTTCCTTAACCAAATAAAAAAAAATATTATTTCAAGTGTACAGAGTACAAAAGGAAAAACGGACCATCCTGAATAACTTTTAATCTAATGATCGGATCTTCACGTTCTAGGACTCTATCTTAAGAAACTCTCAAAAAATGGCCAAATATGCAAAAGAAAAGTAACATTAATATTAAGGGGTCCAAACTTTGGATCGCTGTCCCGAAAAACTATTGTGACCGTATTTCCAGATTGCAGTTAACCCTTATATTTTGGGGGTCAGAAATCTGAATTCTTAAAAAAATGGTATGATTATAATTCAGAGAAAGTGCATTTTTGTGCCAAAGTTTTTGTTCGGAACTTAAAACATCATCTGCACTAATTAATTAACACATTTTAGGTCATCCCTTGAACAATTCAGATTAAACCATAGAACATAAAGATCCAATCATTAGATCAAATTTACTCAAAAGTTTAAAAGGTCCTTTTTTGGTGCACTGTACATTCCATTCCCGATTTCAGCTACATGTGAGGAGCTTTTTCATAAGGGTTTTTCATATCCTTCATATGTAGTTTTACTTTGCTATGTTTTTCAAATACTCATTAGTAAAATGTAACACTCTTAAACGTCATCGTTGTTAACCGTTTTCTGAATATCAATGTAAAAATTGCATAAGTACTTAAATGCATCTCTTACCGAAAAATCTTAGAAAATTGTTTATGTATTGCACCATTCTGACACAACTTATTAAATGTAACAATGTTAAATATTTATTGTCTGGTCATAGACAAACTGAATGTTAAGCTCCAATAGCTAGTAATTAACAATATTCAATAACAATCAATTAACTATGACTCAATAATTAAAGATCAGAATTTATGATCATAAATTAAAATAAGAATTCATATTCAGGCTGGACACAATGACAAAATTTATTTAGGATCTTTTTAATAAAAAACAAAAATTCCTATTTCAAAATTTAGTAGAATTTTTTAAAAGGTTATTTAATTTTCAAAATTATAGTTTTTGTATTTTCCCCTATACACATAAGAGAATTCTCTGCAATTTTATAGTAAAAATTCATTTAAAAACACTACATATTTTACAAGGAATTTTGACCAGGCTCTCAGCAATCCTGCGCTCAGGGACAATTGTCCCTGTCATCCCTTACATATGGAATTGATTCAGATTAATAATATAATTAGTCATGAAATACACTTACATCACAAGCAGCAAGAATAAAAGTAGATAGAAGAATGATCTTTATAATATGTATCTCTAAAATTCTCCATAAGATTTCTGATACATAAGTGAACCCTTGCCGAACTTCATGAAATATGCCGTCCAAGCACAGCTTCACTGCCCTAAATTCTAAATTGGAAAAAGTAAATAAATAAATTTGCAAATACCTTGAAAATCAAGAAATAATAAATAAGCATATTATGTTCAATACCTCTTTCAGCGCGATTGCTTTCAAGTTCATCCTTGACGGAAGTAGGAGTCACAATTTCTGAGCCAGGAGTGGTAGCGATTGTATCCCTCCTCACAGGAGTGATGTCCAGATTTTTTGGTCGAATCGTTTCACTTTCAGGTTCTATTGTAATATGGGTTTCGGTACTGTCGTTGGGGATATTGGTAGCACAAGTAAGTTGTGTAGTATCTGCTAAGTTCTCACTAGATCTAACAAAGAATGCATAAAATGAAAAAGAAGACAATATTTCAACTTCAGAAATTTCGAAACTTACAGGAGATGAGTTCATTTTAACAACATATAAATAAAACCACATTGCACAAGGGAAATTAATAAAACTTATTGCATTACATTTAAATTATAAAATTGAATGGCTACAATATGAGGAAAAAAAATAGTGCATGGAATCCCTCCACGCGGAAGAAGTGAAACTTCGTAATGTGGAAATGAAAATAAGAAGGGGTAGAAATTGATTTTTAGTGAAATCATATTGTTTCTTTAAGACAAACTTTATTAACAATGCTTACAATTCACAATTGATCGCATCTTTTAATTNATTTCAAAGACTGAAATTTCCAATCCAAATTTGTCTTTAAGGAAGGTTAATAATGTTTCAGGAAACGAGAAATTCACATTAAAATCTCCTGCAAGGATCACAGGCCGCTCACAATAATCAATTTCTTCACCAGTAACGTCTGCCAGAGCTTGTGAACCTACAGTGGATAGTGACAATAAAGATTTTGCAATAAATAATTTAATATCCCTCATGGCTGTATTTGGTGAAATATAAATGGCCATTAGAAAAGAGAAAACCTAACAATCAATTGATATTCACAAGAGACGTACCTTGACATAACCTTAAATCCGTCGCATTGTCCGTGGGATTGTTTTCACTCATTTTTTACTATTGTTATCCACTTAGTTTGAAAATAAAAAATGCTACGCTATTAAATTATATGTATATCAAATCAAACCAAAATATTAATAGAAAAATAAAACTATTATTATTTTTATGCTAGTGAGAACCAAAACAATATGGAAATGAATGAGGGAAAACTAGATCCTACCACGTGATTTCCCGGCCAATAAAAATTTGTTTCTTGCCATATGAGGATTTCACTTTATATTTCTTTCTCCAAGTAAAAATAGTTTAAGTCAGAAATGTTTTAATTAACAGTAGAAAGACTGAACTACTGAACATTGTATATTTAAAAAGACTGAAGGGGTCAGTTGAGCCATCCCACTATGTTTATACATAGATCATATAGACATCCTAAATCTTAAAATACAATCATAATTGATTTAATCAAAACATATTATAGACTTGATCACTGAAATTCTGTGGTAATTTATTAGATTTGGTTAAAAAAATATTTGATTACTTCAAATCTTCAATTAATTGTATACATTAGTTTATTTGATAATTAAGTTTCCTTTTATCTATGAATAAAATTATGGATACATTGAAATACTCTTGTCTTTTTAATGAATCTGGGGTACCTTATACCCCAAACTACCTGGGGTTATGGGATACCTACCAAAATACTTAAGTGGTCACTCTAGCCTCTCTAATCATTCTAGGTATAAGAATCTATACATACATTTTATAAGGCTTTTATATGATTAAATAACTTAAATTGGTTCAAATTATGAAAAGTTGAATATACTTTGCACTTTCAGTTATTTTTTTTTCGAATTACAGAGCAAAAAAAATCTGATAAATCAAATCGGCCTTATCCGTCTTTCTAGAGTTTAATAATTTTTTTTACTAAATATAATAAATAATTCAGTTAAAAATTAATAATGATTAGATTTCAGAAATACTTACATAGATTTGCTTTATTTTTAAAGAATAATGTAATTCTATTGGTCCCAACCAACAAGGGAAATATTTATAAAATATTTTTATAAAAATTTTACACAAACTTTTAGCTTTATAATATAGCTTAACTCTATAGAATAGTTCACAAACTCTACTTTGCATAATACTACTCTATGTATCTAAGCTAAATTATGTAACTATGCAATTAATAATAATATCTGATATCAATTGATTGCTAACATTCAAAAATTGTAATAAGTATGCCAACTTGTAATGATACAATTTCTTTATTACTAAGTACTTTAACTGTAGTTTTCCTTGGAAAAAGGATAGTTTTACAGTATTTTGTGTATTCTTTCAATTTAATTTAAAATAAGCTACATTTAAGTTACAAAGTAACATAACCTAATTTATGTTAATAAAGTTACATAAAACAATAAAATAAGCTGAAATAAAGCTAATTGTACAAACACTAACAACCAGAACTTAAAAAAAGTATAAAAAGAACGTCTTAATTTACTTACAGAACAAATAAATAACTGTATTTCTTTGGAAAAAATTTTAATGAAAAGAGGTCAATCAAAAATAGAGAAAACATTTAACAGAAAGAAAAGTGCGGTTAACATGCTCTGAAAATTAAGGAGAAATAAGACTAGATCATATTTTTTGTCATTTGAGATACTGTTCTTTATAAATTTACTCTTTTTACAAGTACAAACAGTTAAACCTTTATTTAAAAATTTTAAAATCTTGTGGAAATTCCACAGTCAAAATTAAAATCCGTAAAAACTACAAAAAACAAAAGTAGTTGGCATTATTTTTGAAATTTTAAAAAGTGTAGTTTTTTCTTAAAATTTTAGCTTTAAAAACTGAATATAATTTACACAAAAACATTTAAAAATTTATAAACTTTCAAAAAAATTTAAATTCTGTAATTTCGACAGAAATAAAACCCATATAAGTTGCATAGAATCCAAAGTAGTTAGCATAACCTTCGCCGTTATTAAATTTTTAAATAATCAGCTTATACTTTTAAAATTCACAAAAAATTACAAACTCAAACTGTCACAAAAATTTACATTTTTGGAAACAATAAAATTATATACAAGCTGATAAATGAACTACCTGTACTGCATATCGCTAATAAGAAGAAACTCTTTATGGAAATAATGAAGCTGTATTATGGTTATGATAAGGAAAAATGTAGGAGTCAAAAGCTTGACAAAAAGTGTGCCAGTATCAGAGTTGAACAACTCAAGACCCAAATCTTCTTGCCTGAAAAATACATATCATAAAATAATCAAATGTTTAATTTTATTTTACAGTGAAAAGCATTCCTATCCAATACAGACTAAAAAGATAACTCGAAAGAGCAAGAGTTTTCATATGTTGAGCACTTATCATAGACATTTTTTATAATCGATAACATTATAGCTTGATATTTTTCCTTAAAATATGCTAATATAAAAAGAATATTAGGATCTTCAGCATCACAGTTTGAGAAATTAAGAATGATTTTTTTTTTCTGTTTCTCTTTTCTTTTCAACTTGAGTTTCATCTTTATAGCTTTTAGTCAGTCTATTACTACTAATTTTCAATATTTCTGTCAATCACTATCATCAATATTCTAGTAACCACTTATTTACATTCTATTAATCACTTATCTATATTCTAGTAATCATTTATTGAACAAAAAATTTTTATAAGCAAAGATTCTGATTAACCTTTCCGTGTTTCGATTTTTGCATGCCAAACTTTCTCAGAAATGGGAAAATACGCAAAAAGCATTAAATATAGTTCGTTCACCAGGAGTTGGCACTTGGCTTCGCCTTCATCACGTGGTATCCGACGATACTATTTCGCTATTTTCGGGAGAAGGTTGTGAGCAATGCTGAACAAGGTTGCCATTTGGCGACCGTATGACAAAAATATTTATTTCATAATCTTTATCTGCATTTTCTTTTTACATTATATATTACATAAATTAAGTGAATAGTTGTCCTTTTGAAGACATTTTGGTGCTAGATATTTAATTAGCTACAGTAACGAAGGGTATAATAGAAGATGATAAAGCGTGAAATAAATGACTGAAAAAGAATTCACTGTTTGTGTTTGGTGCGCATTAAGTGTTGTCTTAATTTCAATCGCGGAGACGTTTCTCCTCTTACTCCCGCGCTGAAATGAACTCTTCGTATGAGGAGGTGGAGCCAAGTGCCAACTCCTGGTGAATGAACTATAACTAAAACGGGAGATAATTAACTTGTTAAGATTTTTACAAATTTCTGTCGGATGCTTTTTTTTTGCAGTTTTACAATTCAAGTTGGTTTTTTTTAAATCCTTAATAATTTTATCATCATTATTTTATAAGCACCTTTTCTGATTAAACATTTATTATTTTAAGAATAGCACCTATACCCAAAATTAAGCTACTGTGAAAAATTAAAATTTTCAGCATTCAAAATTTTCATCTATCTGTAGAGTCAATCTTTCACTTTAATTTCATAATGTAAGACACAATAGCATGTATTTCAATTAAAATTCTCAGAAATATAAAAAAAAATTATAATAAAACTGTTAAATGACTTAATGACTATTTTTCCAACAAAATCAAAACTTACATGCTTTTAGGGACATGGAGGTATCTCTCCCAATAATAATCAAAATCTTCAAATTGATAAGTATATATGAGTATAAGCACAAGCATTGAAAAAACAATAACAGTTAACCAAAATCCATACATGATCCTCCTCCACCAGTAATAGGAAAACTAAAAAAAGAAAAAAAATTTATAATATTTCTAATCACACTGTGATTATACATAAACTTTTGTATATAGTTTTGTATATAGTTGATTATATATAGTTTGAAACAACTAGAACAGTATTCAATAACTACAAAATAAAATATGTATGACTGAATAACTCTTGATGTATAAATCTTTATGAATAAATGAATGATAAATCTTTGAATGAATAAATCTTTGATGAGTATCACCGCAGGGCATATGCAAATGAGCATGTCACTAATACTAATATATAAACCTCCACCTCTCGGCATGGCATTAATGTGGCATTTATTTCATTTTTAATAGTGTGTAGAAACATTACGGAAACCCTTCACTAAAAAAAGGGAATACAATTTCTTCAATTTAACCTATGGAGATTTACATGGACTTTACTTTTTAATTAAGTTACTAAGTATAATTATTCAAGTAGCTTTAAGTATAATTGAATAAATCTTGATGTAAAGTATGATTACAGAATGTGTCATTGTAGGGTGTATGCAAATGAGCACGTCATTGATGCTAATATATAAGTACCAACATGTAAACATAGTATTAATGTGACATTCATTTATTTTTGAAAAATGTGTAGAAAAAGCTGATTGGAGAATTATATTGACAAAATTTCCTTTTTAATTAAGTAACTAATTAAAAGTTATAAACAATAATTGTTTTATTTATATGCACAGAAATGTGTTTGTTTGAACTAGTTAACAAGTTTTAAATGTTAATGTTGTATAAATTTTTAAGCGTGAACTTTGAAAAGTTTTAAAAATGCGCACAATCTAATTAAAATTCAGTGTATAGGTTCATTGTAGCACATTTCAACAAAAAAAATCGAACAAAAAGTATCAAAAATATTAAAATACTTAATTAATGCGGAAATTGCATTTATATGATTCTCAGCAGCTTAATATAAAAAAGTAGATAGTAAGCTTTTATTAATAGTGATAAGATCTATCAAGGACATCATTATTTTTGCATGACTGATAAACCAAATCCAAACTGCACAGTCCTCAAATGAAAATTTTTAGATCACTCCATATATGAAATAATCATAAGATAAATTTTCAGTAGTAATTTTATAATTTAATCAGTAATCACTGCAATTTTATAATTTAATCAGTTAACTGTGAAACCAAAAAGACTCTCCAGTTATCAGTTAAACATCAAAATTTAAGTTGAACATCGCTTAAATCAAGGATTTTTTCAGTTTTGTCAGATTCACGTTTTCGTGAATTGACCGTATTAAGTGTTATTTAGTATTTAAAGTCACATTGACTGACAAGGAACCAATATGACTCTCCTAACACTGATGAATAATCATTGTATCAGAAAAGTAGCAATTTGTAAGATTTCACAGAGTATAAGCATTAAAATGTGTCAATTAATTCAATTATTTCTCAAGGAACCATTCATTATAAATGATAGATGCTGGAAAACGACAAATGTGGGTCAACAAAATATCCAGTGGTAACGTGAAAATGTATGAAAAGTGATAAAGTAATAAACTCAAAAATAAATAGATTTATAATTAGTTTTAAAAATTTTGTATTGAAAAAATTATGTACTTAATACACAATTCTGTACTTAAGAAGGAATAAGAACATGTTTACTTCTTAAAAATATCTGGAAATTTAGGTTTGAACACACTCTTTTCTTCTTAGCGCAAATAATAAATTTTTGACATTTATAACAGATAGCTCTTCATTTCCTATAAGTTCATATGAATGCAGAGAGTTCTTTATTATTTCAATGGCTTGGAGGACTTCTGCAAATATTTTCATTGGTTTTGGCCAAGTTCACTTTCTCCATCATTATGTCATTATCAGTCATCATTATGTCAGTTTTGCAATCATTTCTTGAACACCAGAAGTTTCGACATTTTCATGAACTAATACATAAACATAAAAAAAGAGGTTGAAGGCGTTTTTCTGAACTGCAACAAATCCTCATATTCTTTTTTTCTAATTAGCATCATAAATTTCTGTTTTTCTTCTCAAAACATATTAACTTCAATATTTTTAGAAAATATCAGTAAATTCTTGAAACGATAAAGGTGGGAATCTGCTAGTTTCAAAAACGATTTAATTGGATGTTTTTAACTTTATAAGAATAGCATTTGTGAATGGACAGTTCAAATAAGACAATATAAACAGAAAATGACAGATATGGGAACAATGCATCAAGGTTTGACTATATATGTACAAATATATATAGCCAAGCAAACTTAATTGGTGGGTTTTTATAGTTATCATTTCTCAAAATTAAATGTGCAATTTTTTAAAGCATTATCTCTCTTGATATACAAATATTTTAATATTTTTAATCATTCAAGAGTTATGACTGAGTATAATATACAGGATTTTCCTGAAATCACTTTCTCATTTATTATTAAGAAATAAAAATAAAAAATTCAAAATAGAAACCAGATGAAAAGTTTGAAAAAATAAACAGAACTAATACTTTAGGGGTTAAAAGTTTAAAAAAACAAACTAAATGAAGAGCATAATGTAAAAATTTAATAAGAGGTATAATAAATAATATAAGTAGCAAAAAACACTACCTAAGATATGAGTTCATTAAATGTTTTTATGATTGAATATTTACCTGGAACATCAAAATGAAAAACAAGAACAGGAACATGTAGACGATACGATACACAACTACTACTTGTCCTCCCAAAGAAATTACCATTAACATGCATGCAACAATCCATATCCAATATTTAGTCAGTAAGTTTGATACTGATTCAGCAATTATGCGTATATAAGGATTAGGAGAAGTAGTAGATGGTACAATACTAAAATGCCTCTTAATGGCTGAAATAAAAATTTATGAATTAGTTTAAATAAGTTAAAGCACATAAAAGTACATTTATCGTCACATTTATGTTGAAATAATGTAGAAAAAACTTTGATATACATTAAGAATAAACAAGATAAATAAATAAATAACATTTAAGAATAAAAAAAAAATTAAATTTATATTAAAAATATGTAAAATAAAAATCTTGATTGATTTGGAATCTTTATAATATACCAATATCAAAAAAGTTTCTCCTGCCTACACCAAAAAACAATTTTTGTTTTAAAAACACATTGGCATGAACTTGAATTTTCAACAATTAAAATTTTAACTGAACAATAGCAAAAGCAAGCAAACAAACAAATATGAATAAACCTAAATTTCTTAACTCAAATGTAGATTGTATTGAGTTGAGACTCACTTATATAATGATTTTATAGGTATTTTTACGAGTTGTTCCAGAGATAAAATAATTATTGAAATGATTTTTTTTTCTTAATTAATCAAAAACATAAATGTAATCTTTTTTAATAACATAAATACAATAAATAGTTTTAAAGAACAAAATATGTAAAGTTTAGAATGTAAAGTAACAGATGAATTTTTATTATATGAAATGTAACAATTAGATCCTTTGAAAATACATATATTTTTATATAAATGCATACATTGAATTTTGAACCAAATCTTTAGGATATGTCTAACCGTTTCAAAATAAGAGTCAAGTCTTCATGTAGACATCTAATATTGGTTGGAAATTCAAAATATATATATTTATTTATGAAAAGTAAGATTTTCATGTAAATTAAGGAGGATCAGTTACATTTCACATGCAAAGTTTTATGCTATTACCACGAAACCTCTGGAGCCTGACCACTCCCTGTTCCACAGTAAAATGGTCATTAATAAAGATTGGTCATTCTTAGGGGTTAACTCCGTTGACTTCAAAATGCTATCCAAGGTACATGATCTTTAGCAAACGAATTTAATTTTAGTTAGAGCCATTTTCTTGGTGCGGAAATGATACTTGTGTTGGCGTAATGAAAACCATTTCAATGAATAAAATATAACGTCAATAAAAGTTATCAGTACAGATACAAATGATAGAGCTATATGAAATAAATAAACAATTCTATTTTTTTATTAAGTTTGCATTTAATTTCCTTTTATAAAAATTAGTTAGCTTTAAAAGAAGAGAAGATATGTTTGTTTGAGATACTTAGTTTTTTTTCTAAAATAACCTTTTTTATAATTTAAAACTTCTAAAATTTAACTTTTGCACTAAAATTAAACAATTAATAGCATCTAGTGCACTCTAACTGCAACATGAGGTTACAAATCTCCTTCAGGGATTGTCAAAAAAAGCTCTATACGTAAGAGTCCCACAAAATATTTTATAATCTATTTATTTGTTTTGCTAATATTTTTTCGTGTTTTCTTATTTGACCTATTGGCACTTGGTACAGAGGTTTTCTCAGTTGCTGAAAGAGGTTTTCTTCAACACAAAATACATGGAGAAAATTTCATGCCTCACAAAATAATGAATTTATTTTAAAAATTATTTAAAAAATGGCTTCATTTTAAAGAAAATAATTTTAAATGGCAGAATACAAAATTCTGATGCAATTTGTCTAGTAGTTCTTGGGAAATAAAAGTTTAAATATATAACTGTTTGAAATGAAATTCCTCAAATTTTACTGATTTTATTCGAACATTGTAGTAGGGCACTGGACCCATGTTCAAGGTGTGGGTTCGATCCCCATCGACCGAAGACTCCTCATGTAGTAAATGGTGACTTGGGCACGTTAAATCAGTCTAGTCACAAAGTCCTCCATGTTCCCAGAACAAATCATACCTCTGGGGGTACTGATCCAGGAGTTTCCTTGTTTTCTGGATTAGTTCAAAATTACAAGGCTACAGAGTTGAACATTAGTTGTTGTAAACCCAAAATTGGGTCGGCTGTTCAACAACAGTTATAAAATAAAATAAAACATTGTACTTTGGTTGTAAATAGAGGAGGTCGCTACATAGAGCTGGCCATTCCTGGAAGTTTCACTGTATTACTTTAATTTCTAAACTTTACACTTTGTACTTGAAAACAAAATTTTGTTTAACACTTATACTTTTAAAAAAACATTTGAATTTTTTGTTTTAGAGTTAAAAAAAAATTACTCTTTAAGCCTATCCTGGGAGCCCTACACATTTTTCAACTGGACTAAAATTATTTTAGGTAAATATGGGACCAAGATAATAATTTCTGTCAACTTAAAGTTTTAAATTTTAAAAAAAATTCTGTTTTTTTTTGTCGAACATCCTGCCTGACAGCTAAAGCAGTCAGTTGACCAAAATGTAATTTTAAAAATTTAAAGTTATACAAAAATTATAGCATGACACAAATGTTTTTATTTAGAAAAGAAAAATGAAGCAAAAGGATTGAAAAAGTGCAACACATAATATTTTTTTTTGAATATGAAGAGAATTAATTAATTTGTCTCCTGCTAGCCTTTACACATTTATTAATAGTTACCACACAAAAAGAAAGAAAAAAAATAGAAAATGAAATTTATCAAATAAAAATAAAAATGTGAAATAGAACAAGCGGTAAATGAAATTTAAAAAAAAGTATATGGGGTTTTTTATCCAGACAAACATGTACACATACATGGCCGAGGACATGCAGGAGTGGCAGTGTTATAAGTAATGTTAAAAGATTCCATCGTCAGACCTTCAGCTATATTCCTCTGGTTTTCATGATGGTACTCTTCAAAAAATTGTCTCATGGTGAACCAAAACATGATGGTATACAGAATCTAAAATGGTTTTAAAGTATTTCAAAATCAAATGGAGAAATTAAAAATTTGTTGTTACAATAATTATGTATATTAAAAAAATATCTTCTTTTAAAGCATTAACAAGTAAGTAGAAACAAATATTTTTGGCAGAATATTCATATTAATTCATGAACTAAATATAAAAATAAAGCAAAAATTACAAAAAATAAAATAAAGCAAAAATAAAGCAAAAAAAAAACTTGAAAAAAGCACAAATGAAAGTACAGAAATGGAAATACTATAGTTTCGGCTCTTGTTTGCGGAACCAAAGCTATAGTATGTCCATTTCTGTACTTTTATTTTCATTATTTATTATTTAGCTTATTCTGCATTCATCTCCATATTTTTGAAAAATTAATTACTGACTAAACTGCAAACTCTTAATAGGGAATTTATTTTAAAAAATTTTAAAAATGGTTTCATTTTAAAGTAAGCAATTTTAAATGACAAAATACAAAATTCTGATGAAATTTGACCAGTTGTTCTTGAGAAACAAAAGTTTAAAAATATGACTCTTTGAAATTAATTTCCTTATATTCGACTGAGTTTGTTCAAATTTTGTATTTTGGCATTTAAAATTATATATGTGTAATTTGCATACCGTACAACTCAAAAGTTTTTTGACTAAAATTAAATAATTAAAAAAATATATAATATGTATTTAAAAACCATTTTTACAATTATCTTTAGAAAAACAAGTTTTAGAACTGTACAAAAAAGTTTTTGATTAGTTTAAATAATTTCTGAGATACAGCAGAATATGCAAAAGAAGGAAATTTACATTAAGAGGTCCAAACTTTTAAATGCACTTCTGACTGAACTACTGTGACCATATGTTGCAACTATCAAATTGCAGCTACACTCAATACTTTAAGGATAAAGAGAAAAAAAACAGAATATTGAGAATAAAACTATATATGAGACAAAGTTACATTTTTTTTCTGATTCCGTAACTTAAAATATCACTTGCAGAAATTAGTACCTACATCCCTTTGTTAGAGTTACATGCTATATTGAAAAAATTCAATCAGTAGATGAATTTTATTTTTCATTTTGTTCTCTGTACATGCATTTTTAACAACCTGAGAATAAATCTAAACTTTTTCTTAGCTTTAACCTAGAGTTTTTCCTGCGACAAACAACAAAAATGTTTTTTTTAAATATTGTTAGGGAGAATTATGAACAATTTCACCAGCAGTCAGAATGTTTGGAGATGAAAAAAAATAATGAATATAAAAAGATGAATAGTCAATAATAAAAATGTATTATTGATTATTGCAAATCCTTAAAATTACCTTAATCGCCAGTGGCTGATAAGCCGTATCACCATATTTGATTAATCCAATTTGTGCTATGTTTTTGTTAGTTATTGAAAAGTCTGGGAGCTCCTCATTTGTTAAGTTCAGTCCAAAAATGTATTGCAAAATCAGTAGAGCTTCAGCATAAAAAACTAAAGCTGGAGAGGATCTTAAGCAAGCGTATCGAGAATTAGGACACATCCAGACGATACAGGACCACAAAAGCAATACAAAAGTCAACCAACTGTGGTAAGTTATACTCCAAGTCTAAAAAATAAAAAAACACACATTTAAAAAAAATGGTGTCTGTAAATCATTACACATTTCAAAATGCAATATTCCATGGAATATGTAGTTTAATCTAGAATATTTAATATTGAGAAAATAAACTCTAAATTAGCAATTCTAAAGTTTTTAAATTTTATTTTAAATTAAATATATTAAAAAAAGATCACAATGAAGTTTTAAAAAAAATAAGAAAGTAGATTTTGAGTAGAGCAAACACAATTTCCGCAATCTAAACTAGTTCCTGCTTATGCTACTCTATTCAGATCATTGCAGAATGACAAAACTTTTTTATTACAACTTTTCTTAACTTTTTATTCAAAAGGTAAAAGTATAATTTCCCTCATACAAGAAAACTAAAGTTTAGCATTTTAATTGAACCAGTTTAGAATAAATATAGTGGTTTAACATTTGTATATTTAAATATAACATATGTAAAAACTTTAACACAGCAAATTAAATTATATTTAAAAACAGTAAATAACACAACATAACAATAGAGAATATTGATTAAAACATGACATAGAATAATATTTTTATAGAAAAATGTATGCAAATATATTTCTAATTTAATAATGTTTACAAATTTTTTGACAAACACAGTACTATATACAAATGTGGTTATAAAATTACTTAGTAAACATATAATCCTCTGGCAAGAAAATAATACCATAAAATTTTGTAAAATGGTATTATAAGTAGGGCCATATAAATTTTATGCAGTTATACAGAAAAACCGCATTATTTAAAACAGTCCAAATATCCATTGACTAACCATACAATTACTATTATTCATCAAAACATCTTAATTTACTTTAACTTGTTTTTGTGATTTTTTCCCCCTTGCAATTATAAGAAACTTTTTAGCAACCTAATCTTGACTATCCCCATATATACCATATGGTTTAAACCCGATAAGATAGTGATGAGGACTGTTTATTCAAGTGCATTCCAGAAATGAGTGAGCTATGTTGAAGAATGTTGAAAGCTGGATCTAATCAAAATCTGGAATTCAGAGAAGTCTCGGAGATATTTTCAGAATTTTACAAAAAATAACAAGGAAAGTGCTCTGCTAGTAAAAATCTGTATCTTGTTATGACCAAATTATTATGAAAATAAGACAAATATTCTGAGATAATTTTGCTTCACATTGACTTATTTATATAATCATTGTAGTGTTGCACATTCATATAAATTAACTCATTAGTTAAAATATTTACTGAAATAATTGAAAAATTGTAATTAAATTAAGTAAGAAATAAAAACTGTATTTTTTTTTTCAAATTGAGTCACTTGGACCTGCCATCATAATTTAAAAAATTACCATATCTCATACCCATTATAAAATTACCATCTGTCACATAATTTGAAAAATATTTCGGCATAATTTACGAAATTCTAATTATAAGCTACAAATGCAAGAATAATGTTAAAAATGATTGTGTTATGCTCTCATGTTTGCGATGAGAGAATTTCAAATGACTTAAAGTTCAAAAAATTTAATAACAAATTAGAAGGATCTTTTTAGCATGAAAAATGGTTGAGCTAGACAATGTCAAAGAAAAAGATTGTTTTAATATTGATTCAACTCCTTTTTAAAGTTTTTAATAAGGAAATCATATTTCTACAAAAAGAAAAAATAAGTATTGCCATTCAAAAATTTGCCGTTATAACCATAACTGTGAGACCTGGATAATCCTATTCCTGGATATTTTAAACACTATTCTTGAGTACACACTTATAATAATGTTAGAAAAATTTCATTTTATTATCACAAATAACAAGCGAATCAGGTAATTACATATTAGCAATGCCATTTTATTATTATCCTGTATATATTCGTTTGACTAATAACATATAATATTAATAAAAATTTACTTATAACAATATAGAATTCACAATAATAAATTAAAATATAACTTTACCTTATTAAAACAGAACTTTCAAACATAAATTGAAACATAACTTATGAAGTTATATCATCACTTTGATTCTCATGATATGATGATCAAAGTGACGATATAGCTTCAACATATGTTGAAGCTATATAGTTGCCTATATAGTATAATAACATATAATACTAATAAAAATAGACTTATTACAATATATAATTCACAATAAAATATAGCTTTACCATCATGATGATCAAAGTGACGATGTAACTTCCTTTTGAAATGAGCTTGAAACCAGAAAGAATGGGTGTGAAAACTTTCTTCAGATTGGAATAAAAGTTCTTGGATGTTGTGATCTTGTCTTCAAGTGGTTCAACATTCATTTCTGGCATATCACTTTCACTTGTCCATATTATACTTCCATTAGGATCGACAGATAGAGTGGCAGCATTGGGGTCACCACTCTCAATGGTACGATAAGATCTACCAGTGTGATCTTCATCTAATAGCTAGAAGAGAATAAATACATTTTTACAGCTAATTGTAGACTTTTTTTTCATTCATCTTAATACATCAATTTTTGTTTGAATGAGCTTATGCTTATACTGCATAAAACTTTTTCATTAATTTCAGTTAGTTAAGGGAAACAAATATATCAAATGTTTCATAGAAACGTTAGGGTATAAATGTCTCAGAAAGAAATGAAATAAGCAAATAAAAACTTTAACTTTGACCTCAAGGTTACTTAAATTATTTCTAATATTTAAAATGACAGTAAAATGAAGCTGAAATGCAGGAAATAGCTGGCCACCATTTTTATAGCTGAGGTTATACTTATTAAGATCTTTTTATCTAGCTATAATTTAATTTTGTTACGTAACTTTTTATTTTTACTAACCTTTCTAATGCCACAACACTGATTTAACATTCCCCCTTTTTTATGCTGAATCCAACATTGCAAATGAAATTTTAATAAAATATACATAAATTTGTAACAAATCTAAAACCAATTTTTTATTAATTTTAAATAAAAGAGCCTTGTTAAAAATAAAAATAACTATTAAAATTGAGCAACATTAATAAATGTACAAAGATTCGAGGAGGTAAGTGTACTAAAAGGAAAATTGGGAATTAATAACAAGGCAAGTGAAAAGAATGAATTAATTTTAAAAAAATTTGCCGATGTAATAATAAAACCAAGAACTTATATGTTTCTAAAAAAATTACTTAGTTATCATTTAAAAACTCAAAAGTATAATATTAATGCAGAAATTTTTATCAAAATGTTAAAAGCAGCCATGCCAAATTCTTATGAGATTGAGCTTTTAGATTCAAAAAAGGTAAAAAGTATGTAATGTATAAATAACAATAAGTATTCATAAAAGAAGGATTTTGGTACAAAATAGAAAAAAAGTTATGAATGCAGTATCTTAATGCATTGAAAATTAGTTATTAACATTTATAAATTAAATAAAAATTCCACTAATAATAATATTTCGTTTTAAAATTTTCACACTTCTGAAATCCTCCTTACCAATTGCTGTAAAACGCACTCCAGTAAAGCAGCAAAAGAAAAAAAGGGAAAATTTATAATTCTAAATATATTCTATTACTGATAAAGTGTCATTTTGCAATCAATTCAACATTTCACATTAATACAAAAAGAATTAATAATAATATAATTTCAGAAATGTAAGGAAACTATAAGCAAAAGCAGAAAGCATACATTTTTAAATACAATTATTTTTAAATACAATTTATTTTAAATAAATATATTGTTTTATGTGATAATTTATAGTGATTGAAAATAAACTCCTTGAAAAATAGGTGTAGTCCCTAATGAATTATTGAAATCAATACCAAGAGTAATATTTCCCTAGAAATTATTTGAATTTAATCAAAATAAAAAACCAAAACAAACATTTTCAGTTGTATCTAACTTAAAAATACATGAAATGCAGGATAGTAATAATTAAAAATTATTTATTGTAATATATAAAAAATTATCATAAAATTATAATTAAAAATGCATGAGTAATAATTAGTAATAATTAATAAAATTTTATTAAAAAACATTGCATGTAAAAAACAAAGTAAAAAAAATAAAACTTAAGAAAATTTTTGTTAATAATACATTTTTTCTGTTTTTGCTATAAAAATTACTTATTGAAAAATTTGTGCTCAACTTTATTTAGTTTTAGCTTTTAGTACAATGGAATAAATGCACAGACAAAAGAAATTTTCCTGACAGTAATGATCCTATTGTTCATAATGTTGATTACTTCATTGGTAAAACTGCCTTAAAACTTCTTAACTAAAGACAGTGCCTGTGATGTTTTTATTACATTCTTAGAAACATTAAGCCATAATCACCCCCATTATCGTTAAAAGTAATGAGGATCTTAAGTAATGAGTAATAAATGATGAAGTTTTCTTCTTTTGTTTAAGTGTAGCTCCATTAAAAAGACATGTTTTAAATGACAGATTAAAGTGCAGGTAACTGTAAGTAAAAGAATAAGTGATCTAAAAGAAGCCTAGACAATGAAAGTGAAATATTTTCAAACTCTAACTTTAGCTCTTAATGTTTCACTCATAAAAGCCGTAGTTAAATTTTTACTAATGTCAACCATTTTCTGTGAAACAAGAATTTTAAACAATACATTTACCAATAATAATACTCAAAATGAGAGAATAAAATCTTGTTGTGTTTTCACTCATAGACAATGAATAATTCTTAACTCATTAACTTTGCTCTAATATGCTACATATTAGCAATCATATTACATATTAATGACTCCAAATAACGCATTTCTATAAGGAAGAACGTTGAGAAAAAAGCACTAAAAAAGCTCAGTAATTAACACTTTCAATACATTAATATTAACTCAGTACGAAAAAATAATTAATTTATGTATGAAAAATATAAAAATAAAAACACAACGAGTAAGCCTCCTTGGTGAAGAAATAATGCTCGGATAAAGTAAACTAATTTCAGAGCAGTTTCTGTATGAAAACGTTAAAATTCATCACGAAGAGTAGAATTGCCACAAACTCAAAATATTTATTAAGAAGCATTCATAAAAGCATTAAAAAGCATTCATATTCATAAAAGAAGCAATTTTCAAAACTCTGCAATTGTGAAATGCTTTAATTCAATAAGAAAAAAAAAAAGAGGAAAAACTCAGGAAACCTTTTAAAGAAATGTGTGATAAAAATCAACACGGAATCAATGATTAATAAATTATTCCTTTAATATGTTTTTGAACACTGTACATTTTATGGAAACTGTTTTATCCATTCAAAAACAATAAAATTTCAACAACTTGTGTGAAACCTGTGTGTGGGTGATTGAACTCTAAATAACTAAGATTAAGGTTCTTTCATAATACACGGAAACTATTATCTCTTTATCATCTTAATATTCAGTACTTACTATAATAAATCAATTATATCAATGCATTTTGTTGTGATTATACTAAACAAAACAGATCAAGCAATTGCAGCAGATTGCCTGGGGCTAACTTGTAATTTTAATTATGCCAGAAATAAATAACATGTCAAGTCAATATAAAAGTAAAAATTTTCACACAAACTAAAAAATTTCTCCAGTGTGTTCCAAAGCTAGTTGTATTGAAAGCTATTGGTAAAAATGTATTAAAAAATTTTCAGTTTTACTTTTTTTTAACAGTACGAGCACATTTTATCTGCAAAATAGAAATCACAATATATATATATATATACAAAAGAACTGCCTGGATATTAATTTTAGGGTTTTAAGAAAAGAATATTTTCCCTAGTAATTCAAGTTTTGAACAGATTTTTAACAAGATAAATTGGTAGGCATTATGTTAATTAAGGCACAATAATTAAACATCAGAAAACTGACCTACTCATTTCATTAAAAAAAATACTTTGTGGTAGAAATAGGTCATCATTAGTAATAAGTCTTATAGAATTAAACAATAAGTACAAAAGTACTTTTTTGTGTAAAAATCAAAATTATAAAGAATAAAAATGAAAATAAAGCACTAAACTACATACTGGGCAATTGTCAAATGAGTTGTAATAGAAAGAGCGGTTGTCAGCCTGCATGCAAAGATATAAAATGTGTTAGCAACTATAAGCAGTCATGCATTGTTAGTAATTAAAAAGCATGAAAACCAGTAGGTTAAATTTAAAATCTATATTAAAAAAGTAGCCCTTACATATTTTTAAATGTACTTTAATGTTATGTGGATAATGCCATAACTAGTTAAAAAATTTAAAATGTTATAAGTGAGAAACAGTAAAATTTAAAAAAAAACAGAAGTCCAAGAGTAACTTATTATTTCCTAACTAAAATAGATTTAAAACAAAGCAATATAAGTTAAGAAATAATCCCAAAACACTAGATGTTAATTTAGTACCAAAATATTAAATGATTTCGAAATAATAAAAAGGCAACCATTTACTAAATACACACCACAAATACAAACAAAAGCTATTAAAGCAAGAACTACAAGTGTATGTAGGTCTGAAAAAGCTGCTACTGAAACATACAAAGGTGAGTTTTATAAAGAAATTTTTCTTTAAACTTTTGCACTATAAAATCACGGTAATTAATCATTTTTCTCTTTCTAAGCTATTTAAATCATTTAGTAGAATAAGATGTTAGAATGTACTTAAATTTCTGGATTTAATAGCATTGGTTAATGGTAAATAAAGAACACTACTCATGCTACCAATTCTTTCAGGAAGGAAAGTTTTCGTAAAAATATGTCTTTTAAGGCTTCTAAGTTGCAGAAATAAGACAGAATATGAAAACTAAATAGGCTCATTGTCCCTGTAATCCTTGAAACTGATTTTAAATATCAAAACTGCGCTGTTTATTTTTAGACTACTATGAAATTTTTGATATTAAAAATACAGAGGAAATATTTAAAAATTAATTTCTTAAGGCATGACATATATTTAGATCAAGTTCAAATATAGGATCAAATATTTAGATCAAGGGTTTTCAAATATAAGTTCTCTATCAAAACTATTTAATTTTTAACAATAGTGAATTTATTCTTTGGATGGAATGTTATGTTAAAAAAACAAGGTATAGAAAAATTGCATTTGGAATTTAATTTTGTTTGCTTTTTGAATGTTCATTCCATTTGAAAATCTAAAACTTTATAAATTACTTAAATAATTGAAAATATTTCAGCATTATATTGAGACATAAACACGCATTTTCACATAAATAAGCATTATAAGACTTAATTAAAAAAATCATAAGGAAATTTGAAGTGGATAAACATTACACATTCAACATCTTATTCATTCAAGCATTAACTTATGTATTAGCTTAACTAAATTGAAATAAAAATTTTGAGTTAAATTTCATAAATTAAAATAAAATACAACATTGCTTGATGTTTTTTGTTGCAATACATATTTTGATAAGATACATATTCCATATCAAACATTTTTAGCATGTTATAAGTGAGCATGTCATAAGTTAGTATGTTGTCTACAGTATATACTAGACAATGCTACGTTTAATCTTTAAAAGAATACTTAATAAACTCAAATTTAAACAAAATTTGAAAATATGGATGAAATTTTTAATAGTTTTAACCAGATAAAAAAAAATTTAAAGTCATTTTCCTTAAAGCAGTTATCCTGAATCTTAATATTTATATTTAAAAGGGCATACTATATTTTATATAGATTTTTCCAAAATTAAGAAGAAACACATTTAAGAAAGGCAGAAATATATATTCCATAGAAAAACGACAAAAAAAGTACTAAAACCAAAAAAGCTCTAGCTATAGGGAGGGTCAGTATCTACCAATGACATACAATTAAAACATCTGTTCTTACTTTTTTTACAGAAGAAGTTCTACCTACTCTTGTTCTTTCTTCTTGCTGCTTAGAAGTTAACAACCATGGGAAGAAGCAAGATGCAGATGGTTGTGCAACCAGGAAAGCAATTTAAGGTGCAACATAAGTAATACATGCAGGAACAAAGAAATGGATATAGAGTTAAATATTAGCCAGATGCAAAGACATAAAGGCATCAACAACTTATATTAGCTACATTAAAATAAGTTTCATTTATATCAGAATTACAATAGTACTCTTTAAAGAAATATTATGCTTACAATGTTATTAAAATGAAATTTGATATTAAAATGTTTAAAATGAAATAGCTAAAAGCTTTGGAAAATAAATTAAAAATTAACAATTAACATCCACAACTGTTAGATTTTTTTTAATTAAGAAGGAATTTTTGTTAGAATATAAGAAAAACATCTGATAAATTGCAATTTTTAATACTTAAAAATTTAAAAGCAAAAAACATTTTTTTAAGATTTAAGTATTTATACCAACAAATTTTTAATACTTAAAAATTTAAAAGCATAAAAATTTTTTTTTAAGATTTAAGTATTTATACCAACAAATTTTAATTTTAAGGACACAGAAAGTGAAAAGCAATATAACAATAATATTTTGCCTTAACAAAGAGGTATTAAATTACCCATATTAGTCACACAATACTGATAGTCAGCTAAAAAATAAGGAATTTCTGACCAGTTTTTATCTTTGGTCATGTATATAGAGTTTGATAACATTCTAATAAAAATAATTTTTTTAAGTAAATGTATTACACCTGTTTAAATAACTGAAGCAAAAACCTGATTGTTAATAGAACTATTAGTCTAATGGTACAAAGTAGGAAAAAATAGTATAATAATCATTATATGCAAAAACAAAAAAGAATAAATAAATAAATCAATTTAAATGAAAAGACAACTTCTGGAAAATATATAAGAAATATACTAAAAGAAATCAGTATTAAAAAAAATACATAAATATATGCATAGCGAGAAAGGAAAAAAAAGACATAGAATCATATACCTTTTACAGCATTGTATAATATTATAAAAGAGTTTCAAATAAACAAAATAATATGGCCAATCAGTAAATAAAAATTCCATTTTTATTTAAAAATATTTAAAAAAAATGTAAAATTTAATAATGAAGAACAAGTTTTGAAAAATATATGTTTTTAATGCTAGGAATTTTCAAAATAAAACGGAAATAGCTATCACTTCATTCAATTTTTCAATAACTTTGAAATTGTTAAGCAAGTTAGATTCTTGATCTATAACTATACTTAAACTATATGAACAATTTCTCTAAATGAAAGAAAAGCAATGGTAAACAAGCACAAAGGTAACATAAACAGACCTGTATATAATACACAAACGTGCGAGTCATTGCAGAAGATTTTGTCACCTTCTCGGAAAAATTTTTATAATTACTAAAAAAGAAATAACCCGTATTCTTCAAAGAAAGTGCGTCTTTTTCGAATTCTCAAGATGAAAAAAAAAAAATTAATTTTTACGCTTTTTCCTACCAATGCAAACATGATTTAAAGCTACATTCACATGATTTAAAATTACACACCACGATTCCTATTTAAACTATTTAATATCACACATTGCGTTTTGTATTTTCACGTTTTTATATCAAATATTACTTTTTGTATTTACTCAATTTAAAATCCAGTATTATAATTCGTGTTCCAGTGATTTAAAAAGTATATATCGGAATTCGTATTCAAGTGTTTTTAAAATGAAACATAGAGTTGTGTATTTAAGCGAACGTCAAATCAAACACCGATATCCGTATTTACACGATTTAAAAATAAAATATCGAGATTAGTATTCATCAAACATTAAAATTCGTATTTGCGTGAATTGAAAATCACACATTAAGTTTCCTAATTGCACAATTTAAATATAATCTCTGATTTATATTTTTATTAAAACGTTGATAACATTCTGGTGATGTATGTTTCCTATATACGTTTTTTCCTTGATCAAATTTCAGGTATTTTTTTAATTATTTAAAAAGTGTGTTAGCCCCCCTGTGGCAGAATTTTTTCAGACTTTCTGTGACAAACTTCCCTAGCACTAATATTTTTCTTTAAGATACTTTTAATTACAACAATTACTAATTTAAAGTAACGAAAACATTGTGTACACAGAAGAAAGTATAGAATAGAAATGTATACTAATTCTTTACTAATTATCTATACTAATTTTTTACAAAAAAAACTTCGTAAAAAAATTCAGTGTGACTTAAGAGTGACACTTTGAGTACATTCCTTGTTAAATGAAATTAAAAATTAAACATATGAACAAAATTAGCAAAGAATTATTGCAGAAATAAATATTAAACATCCATTTTAAAATTTAAATTATAAAACTTCAAAAAAAAACTAGATCAAAAAACAAAAAATCAGTAATTGGATTATTGAAAGATCAATAAAAATGTATTTAAACATACGCTTCTAGTAGTTCTTCTTGATTGTTTTCTTCGGCGCACACTACCCTGAGAATACTGAGAGCTTTGTTTAGAATCAACTCTTGACATACAAGGCTCATATTTTGATTCATCAACAGGCTATAATAAAATAATTGAGTTCATTAAACATAAAGCATAGATATTTTTACAATATTTTTAATAAAAAAATATCAACAAAATAGCAAATTTTAAAAAAGTTCACCAATTTACTTGATTATTTCTTATTATTAAACACAAAATTTACCAACAAATACAAGTCTTTTGATGATGATCACCATTTTGTGCATTCTTAGACAGAAAAATCATATATGATGATATATATTTCAGACACCTTTGGTTGTCCTTAATATAAAATTGATAAAAGTTACAAAGGTGTTTATCTGCAAATTATTTAATTATTCTCTCTTTAAAGGTACTTAAACATTAAACAATAATAATTTATTTAGCATCCCTTCTTAATACTATTTCATGTTAAATGAACATTCCTTTTTTGACAGAATTCAAATTCAGTTTTGACAATGTCAAAATTATTTCCACCCCAGTCACATCAACTCCATTGTCAAGGATACTAGTAATCATCAATTACTGCACATTGTTGCAATCTTGGGCATAAGTTCAGCTTCAACAATACCAAAATTATTTTCACCTCGACCACATCAACTCATCTTGATGTCCTGGAATCTTGTTGTATTCATATGACTGCTGATTCTCTTGTTACGACACTAGTTTCTCAACACCTGTCCATAGCACATGGAAATGCATTTCACTCTGTTTTGCCCCTCTTGGCCACTGTGGCTTTTCATGTTGGGTTTTTGTTTAATTTTTTTCTCTTTTCTCTCTGAGCTACTGTGATTTTTCTAGTTTTGTTTCTCACCTTAATTTTTCATCGGCAACATTATGATTTATATTTAAAATCACTTTTGTTTTTTCTCATTCATGTCATCTTGAAAATGGGCGTCTGTTTTTGAGCGCTTGATACATGTAGACTGTTATTTCCAATTTGAATGTAGTTTTGAATCGCGTAGTACTATTCTTTGCTATAATAACATATTAAGAGCTGTGGTGGCTCAGGTGATAGAGCATTCACTTTCAATTTAGGTGAACTGGGTTCGAATCCCAGCAATGTCTGATCGATACGAATTCCACACCCGACTTCCAATGACCAGAGTGCTGACATAAAATATCCTCAGTGGTAGATGGATCATGGGTTATATTTCTCTTGCTGTCAGACTAACAGTGGGAGATTTTCGTCGTTTCCCTCTCCATTTAACGCAAATGCGAATAAGTTATAAATCATACGAAAAGTAAAAATGTCATTCATGACTATTTTTTTATTATAATATGATATGATATTAGCCGTCTTATTATACTAGTTAATAAAAATATTTTACAAATTATTTTAAAAACATTAAAAAAGTTATATTTTGTTTCTAATATGTTTCATTAATTTTTAAAATTTATTTAAAGTTAAACTTTCTAAAGCCAACCTATGCAATTAAAATTAATCAATGAAAATAACTATTTAAAACTATACAGCAATATAACGAATAACTTTTTGCCCTATTGTTAAATAATATCTTTTGAAAAAAGTGTCAAATCACATTTTAAAATAACCAAGAATTAAATAACAATTTCAAAAATAAATTTGTGGATGAAATAGCAATAGTAACCAAAAAAAAATTTATTAGGTTTAAATTTTATCCCAATAGATTTGGAAACTAAATATGTTGAATCAATTTTCTTTTACAATAAAAAATTTGGGGGCCTTTCAATGGAATGACATTAATTTTAATTAACTGTCTGTTTCAAGAAATAAAAATTAATGTGAAGTAATTATATGGATTGGTGAGCTGATCTCCCCAGAATTTTTGAAAAAATATTAATAAATTTTATGAGTAATGACACTTACAGGAGATATGAGCTGCTTTCTAATAATTAATGCTAACAGACAATACAGTCCTAGAATGAAAAATGGACTAGCATACAAAGTCCAGGAATGATCTTGGAAGACTAGGGTGCGAGGATCATTGGTGCAATTCTGAAGAACGAAATCAGGAAGACCAAGTAGCCTAAAAATTAGAAGAATCCAGTAAGAACTAAAAGACAAGTGAACAAAAAGTTATTTGAACATAAATGCGACTAGCAAAAGGGACATAAAATCTTAAAAGTAATGACATCTTTAAATGACGATTAAGTTAGAAACAGAATGCAAATAAATTTTTTTTAAAGCATTTAATAGTTAAATATAGAGATATAGCACAAAATATTCAGTTTCTATAAACTTTATTTTTAATATTAAGAGAAATACATGTCACACGAACAAACTTCTTACATTATGTAATTTTTGATAAACTTAATAAGGAAAGAGATGTAAAATTTAGATTCTAAGATCCAATTTCTAAGAAAAGTTAAAAGAATATAGTTGCATCCAATGGCTTGGAAGCCATAATTCACCATACTGCACTACACATAGACAGTGTTAACCCTTAGAATCAGAATTTTTATTAAATATATTTCACAAATTTTTTTTTCATTATTTTTTATTATTATAGTCAAAAAAAGTAGAAAATATTATATTTAGCACTTTAATAATTAATAGTTATAAAAATATAGCATGAAACACCGGTGTCTTTTTCTGCATTAAAGGTAAAATTTTCCAAACATTTTTCAAAGTGTTCAAAATTTCAAACAATTATTTTTCAAATTTGAAGAGAAACAGTTATTCATCATTGAAATTTCTTTAATTTACAAAATCAATTATTGTTAAATTTTTGAATTTGAATGAAAAAAAAAACAAATTANGATAACATTCTGGTGATGTATGTTTCCTATATACGTTTTTTCCTTGATCAAATTTCAGGTATTTTTTTAATTATTTAAAAAGTGTGTTAGCCCCTCTGTGGCAGAATTTTTTCAGACTTTCTGTGACAAACTTCCCTAGTACTAATATTTTTCTTTAAGATACTTTTAATTATAACAATTACTAATTTAAAGTAACGAAAACATTGTGTACACAGAAGAAAGTATAGAATAGAAATGTATACTAATTCTTTACTAATTATCTATACTAATTTTTTACAAAAAAAACTTCGTAAAAAAATTCAGTGTGACTTAAGAGTGACACTTTGAGTACATTCCTTGTTAAATGAAATTAAAAATTAAACATATGAACAAAATTAGCAAAGAATTATTGCAGAAATAAATATTAAACATCCATTTTAAAATTTAAATTATAAAACTTCAAAAAAAAAACTAGATCAAAAACAAAAAAAATCAGTAATTGGATTATTGAAAGACCAATAAAAATTTATTTAAACATACGCTTCTAGTAGTTCTTCTTGATTGTTTTCTTCGACGCACACTACCCTGAGAATACTGAGAGCTTTGCTTAGAATCAACTCTTGACATACAAGGCTCATATTTTGATTCATCAACAGGCTATAAAATAATTGAGTTCATTAAACATGAAGCATAGATACTTTTACAATATTTTTAATTAAAAAATATCAACAAAATAAAAAAATTTTAAAAAGTTCACCAATTTACTTGATTATTTCTGATTATTAAATACAAAATTTACCTACAAATACAAATCCTTTGATGATGATCACCATTTTAAGCATTCTTAGACATAAAAATCATATATGATGATATATATTTCAAACTCCTTGTGTTGTCATAAATACAAAATTAATAAAAGTTACAAAGGTATTTAACAGCAAATTATTTAATTATTCTTTCTCTAACTATATTTAAACATTAAACAATAATAATTTGCTCAGCATCTCTTCTTAATACTATTCCGTTTAAAATGAATCGACAGATTTCAGATTCAGTTTTGACAATGTCAATATTATTTCCACCTGAGTCACATCAACTCCATTATCAAGAATGCTAGAAATCATCAATTGTTGCACATTGTTGCCATCTTGGGCATAAGTTTAGTTTCAACAATACCAAAATTATTTTCACCTCGATCACATGAACTCATCTTGATGCCCTGGAATCTTGTTTTATTCATATGATTGCTGATTCTCTTGTTACGACACTAGTTTCTCAACATCTGTTGATAGCACATAGAAATGTATTTGGGTCACTGTGGCTTTTCTTGTTGGTTTTTCTTTTAATTTTTTTCTTTTTTCTCTCTGAGCTACTGTGATTTTTCTAGTTTTGTTTCTCGCCTTAATTTTTCATCGGCAACATTATAATTTATATTTAAAATCACTTTTGTTTTTTCTCATTCATGTCATCTTGAAAATGGGCGTCTGTTTTTGAGCGCTTGATACATGTAGACTGTTATTTCCAATTTGAATGCAGTTTTGAATCACGTAGTACTATTCTTTGCTACAATAACATATTAAGAGCTGTGGTGGCTCAGGTGATAGAGCATTCACCTTCAATTTAGGTGAACTGGGTTCGAATCCCAGCAATGTCTGGTCGATACGAATTCCAGAGTGCTGACATAAAATATCCTCAATGGTAGATGGATCATGGGTTATATTCCTCTTGCTGTCAGGCTAACAGTGGGAGATCTTCGTGGTTTCCCTCTCCATTTAACGCAAATGCGAGTAAGTTCATAAATCATACGAAAAGTAAAAATGTCATTCATGACTATTTTTTTATTATAATATAAAATAATCGCATAATATTACCTTATTATGGCAAAGATATTAGCCGTCTTATTATACTAGTTAATAAAAATATTACAAATTATTTTAAAAACATTAAAAAAGTTATATTTTGTTTCTAATATGTTTCATTAATTTTTAAAATTTATTTAAAGTTAAACTATGTAAAACCAAATATGCAATTAAAATTAATCAATGAAAATAACTATTTAAAATTATACAGCAATATAATGAATAACTTTTTGCCCTATTGTTAAATAATATCTTTGGAAAAAAGTGTTAAATCAGTTTTTAAAATAACCAAGAATTAAATAACAATTTCAAAAATAAATTTGTGGATGAAATGGCAATAGTAACCAAAACAAATTTATTAGGTTTAAATTTTATCTCAATAGATTTGGAAACTAAATATGTTGAATAAATTTTCTATTTGAATAAAAAATTTCGGGGCCTTTCAATGAAATGATATTAATTTTAAATAACTGTCTGTTTCAAGAAATAAAAATTAATGTGAAGCAATTATTTGGATTGGTGAACCAAGTGAGCTGAGCTCCCCAGAATTTTTGAAAAAATATTAATAAATTTTATGTGTAATGACACTTACAGGAGATATGAGCTGCTTTCTAATAATTAATGCTAACAGACAATACAGTCCTAGAATGAAAAATGGACTAGCATACAAAGTCCAGGAATGATCTTGGAAGACTAGGGTGCGAGGATCATTGGTGCAATTCTGAAGAACGAAATCAGGAAGACCAAGTAGCCTAAAAATTAGAAGAATCCAGTAAGAACTAAAAGACAAGTGAACAAAAAGTTATTTGAACATAAATGCGACTAGCAAAAGGGACATAAAATCTTAAAAGCAATGACATCTTTAAATGATGATTAAGTTAGAAACAGAATGCAAATAAATTTTTTAGAGCATTTAATAGTTAAATATAGAGATATAACTCAAAATATTCAGTTTCTATAAACTGTATTTTTAATATTAAGAGAAATTCATGTCACACGAACGAACTTCTTACATTATGTAATTTTTGATAAGCTTAATAAGGAAAGAGATGTAAAATTTAGATTCTAAGATCCAATTTCTAAGAAAAGTTAAAAGAATATAGTTGCATCCAATGGCTTGGAAGCCATAATTCACCATACTGCACTACACATAGACAGTGTTAACCCTTAGAATCAGAATTTTTATTAAATATATTTCACAAATTTTTTTTTCATTATTTTTTATTATTATAGTCAAAAAAAGTAGAAAATATTATATTTAGCACTTTAATAATTAATAGTTATAAAAATATAGCATGTAACACCGGTGTCTTTTTCTGCATTAAAGGTAAAATTTTCCAAACATTTTTCAAAGTGTTCAAAATTTCAAACAATTATTTTTCAAATTTGAAGAGAAACAGTTATTCATCATTGAAATTTCTTTAATTTACAAAATCAATTATTGTTAAATTTTTGAATTTGAATGAAAAAAAAAACAATTATCAAGCTACTTTTTTTATATTTTATGGTACAAATATGATTCCGATGATCAGACAGAATTTTTTTACTAACAATTAGACTGCGTTATAGTTAAAAAAATATCAAAATATATTTTGTAATTAGAATGTGCGTAAAAAATATATAAAAGTGTCCCTTCTGCATCAAAAGGCAAAATCTGCATCATTAATATAGCATCATTAATATAGCAAAATCATATAAAACTGTGAATGAAGTTAGAAAAGAAAAAAATAGGAAAGATCACGAGGACTCCTTGGAAGTTTCGGTTCAATGTAACTAAAAAAGCAAATTCTTAACTTTTTATCCAATTTTTTTTACGGAATACAGCTGATATTTCAGTCATCCACGTAAAATTTTAAAAAAATTTCAAAAAACTGACTTTATGACACAGAACTTGCCCACTCAATTAAATAATTCCTGAAAAGGATTTAAGAAAAATAAAAACAGCCTTACATTAAATAACAATTTTAAAAGTGAATTTATAAAGAAAATTCCAATTCAGAGCTTAAACATTCCAAAATAGTTTGTTTTAAATGAAACCATCACATTTTGAAAACACATTACATCTCGATTACATTACACATAAGCTCAACTCAATCAAACAAACTATAGGGAAAGCAATACTGAAAAAAGAATGTCAAAAATTATTAAAGTGAAACATTTTAACAAATAAAAAAACTTCAGAAAACTACAAAATAATTTTAAAAATTTAAAATATAATTTTTAAAAATAGTATGATTTTAAAATAATAGTGTTTATAAATAATACCAGATTTTCTTTTATATATGTATATATATATATATGAAAAATCTAACACGTCAAAAATCTATACGTACTATTCTCCAACTTTTTCTTATTCTTACTTTATTCTATCTTTTGTTTTATCGTATTAAAAAAAATTTTTTATTTGAAAGTTTAAACTGTCAAACATTGGTCGAACAATTGGTTTCAACCTACTTACACTTAATAAAAGTGAATAAAAAAACTATAATACATAAAATACAAATATAGTAAATAAGAAAAGGTCCAAACTATACATACCTGGCCGTTAAACTATCAGGTGGGACATATTCTTGAACATAGTCGACTTGATAAATATAAATAACAACAAAATGAAGAGCACAATAAATTAGTAGTGGAATTTTAGTCAATAAATACTTTCTACCAATTTTTAGATTACATGAAAGCCACGTGCACACAGTTAAAAAAACCAAAAAATATACTGCTGAAGATAGAGACGGATATAAAATTCCAGCTCCCGCTAAAAGAAATAATACGCAAGTTTCTCCTGCCCAAAATAACACTTCTGATTTCTTTTTTTTACGCTTCCTCACAGGTCTTCGTATCACATCACTTTCAGGTACTTCTTGATTATCAGGAGTTTGTTGAGCAGTTTGAAGTTTTTCTATAGCAATGAGGACTCCCACTGCAGAAAGCAACACTAGGAAATCAAGTCCGATGATGCGAATGGCGTCCACAACTTTTACTTTGTCAAAGCGATGAAAACCGAACACTGCAAACAGCCTCCCTTTCCAATCACCTATACAATAAGCAAAAAAAAAAAATTTATAAATAAACTAGACAAAATATTTTACAGAAAAAATTTTCATACTTCTACCCCTGTATAATTAAAAAATAAATTATAGTAGCTAGATAACTCAATTCATGGACTGTACTTGACTCACAAACTAAAAATTAAATGAGTGCCCGTTTAAATATTTTGGACCTGCTCAATTTATTAAAATACAGATAAAAGTGTAATATTTTCAATTTTTATTGATGTTGAAGTATTGTGGTAACATCCAGATTTCGTTAAATTGGCAAATGTCATTAATATATCAGTGTTATGTTTAATTATCTTTGATTTATTAAATGCAGACTATTAGCTAGGCTAATCCCTTTGATTACTGACTTTTGATAATACCTATAATGTTACCAATCCACATTTTAATGTTAAAAACTTTCAACAGCCGTTTTACTTCATTTGAGAACATTGGCACAACATACAATCTTTTGATTTGCCATCTTCTCTACATTATTTTAAACATTAGTCCTCTAACACTTTATTAAGAGAACAATGCAAATTATTCATAAGAAGACAACATTCTCAGGTTTCTACTAAGCGAACTTCTATACGCTATTCAGCATACAAGATATTGCAGATTTTAGAACAAGAATATGGAATTAAGATAAACGGAAAAGAAACAGCTATATGGCACACTGCATTCTATTTGGGGCACCATATTATTTATTTTTACCAAAGCTAGTCATCAGATGTCGCTGCTAACTGAAAACAAAACCAGTAAAACAGTTTTTTCAAAATAACTATCATTTTAATCTACAACATTGCACAGTTAAAAAACAGAACATGCAAATATTTCAGATGCAATAGTCTGATGTGCAACAACAGTAAATTTGTTGTTTTTAAAGATGCAGAAATTCAGTAGCGTCATCTGTAGCCTAACTTTGTAACTAATCTTGAAATTCGGTAAAAATAGAATCTGGTTTCTTAAGCAAAACGCAGCAACCTATAAATTTCAATCCCTCTATTTTTAATTGATTTTGGTTTCATTTTTGAAAAATATGTGTTAAAACTTAACACAATTTAAGAAAATGTTTCAAGTAAAAAAGCAAAATTTACTTTTATGTTTTTTCGGCATAAAATTATTACAAAGTAATTCCATTATGTGGTGAAAATATTACTGAATTTTAAGTAATAGATTAAAGTAAATATAGTTTTAATTAAAACAGTTTACTTACAGTAGTCTAAAAAATGTCCATAATCTCCCAAACTGAGCATGACAGTTTGAAATATGACATGACATATACAAAATGCTGTGCTTAGTCCAATGACTGATTTGAGGTAACGTGGTGATGGACCTGTAAAGTAAATGCAAAATCTATTTTAAAAATATACTTTGCATAAGATTAAGAGCGAAACAGCAGATTCCTTTTCAATTAATTGTGGTCAAGGAACAAAGTTGGTAAAGGTTGAAAACAATGTTAAAATCCATGACTTCTAATTTGAATGTCCATAAATAATGTCACACTTTTTTTTCCAATACTTTGAACCTCTCCTATTCTTTGTCACAAATCATTACCTTCACTCTACCACTTTGAGACATGTCACTCTATGTCAGTGTTTCCCAAACTTATGTATTTTTGTGTACCCTTTCTAAATTTTTCATAACGCTGTGTACCACTGAAATGAATGTATTTTTTACTGTAAAAAAATTGCCCAAAAGTTAAAAATCACAACTGGCTGTTGATACCCCTAATTATTAACTGTTAACTCTGCAAAAAAATAGCCAATAGAAAAATACGTAATGGTAAATTTTCATGGCTAGCTTTGTTTTTAAATAAAATTTTGTGAAATTTTCGTTTGCTTCAAGATATTTCGCATAAGAACGCGTATCCCCGCTAAACTGTTCCCGTACCCCTGGGAGCACTCGTACCACACTTTGGGAAACACTGCCCTATGTTATATAACCATATACTAGCAGTTCAGATACAGAACTAAGCTAAAGATCAACTCAAATTTCATTTTTTAAATCTGAAGTTTACTAATTTTGACTAAAATATGTGATGCCACAAGTACCCTACCCTCTTTCTCCTTCTTGTCACAATTTCAAGAGCCCCTTCTCTTCCCTACAAGCGTGACATCAATTATAGACGTCACTTTACTATCAAAAATCTTCCTGTCTAAAATTATAATCTATATATATATTTCTCTTACACGGCGATAAAAAAAATGCCTCATTACAACTCTCCGAATGGCAACGCTAGAAAATCGACCAATCATTGCTGCTAAAAATGTCACATGGTGAGGTGGCTCAACATATAGCGCTTTTAAAAANAAAATTATTAATTTATGTATTAACTCTCTAATTATATTAAAAACTATAGAGCAAAATTATACAAATAGTTACATATTTCTTCAATTAAAGTATAAACTAGCGAATTATGCAGCTAAGTGAATGAAAAACAATTATGATTAAAGAATGTAATGGAATTTTTCGGTATTAACATATATTAATGATAAAAAATATATATATAATAAAATATAGATTAATGATAAAAAAAAACTGATTCAACTTAATAAAAAATACATGCTACAGAAAAGTCTGATATTTTAATTCAGACTTAAATAATAAATCACCAACTATTCATTAAAATAAATAACAGTTCTAAACAACAAAAAAATTATTTGGGTCGACGATATTTTCATTTGGCACAAAAACGTACTTTCTTGGAATAAATAAACGATTTTCTGACAGAATTGGATTTTATGAAATACAAAATATGGGAAGTAAACGTTATCTGGAAAATTTGGTCCAAATTATTAAGTTAGGAGAGCGGTCAAAAAATTTAGCTCCTTAATGCTAATTTACTTTTAATGTTATTTTTTAAACGAAAAAAATTCAACAATCAATTACAGATCTTGTTTATTTATGGATAATTTAATACAAAAAGAAATAAAAGAAAAGCTTGAAATACTCTTATTATTTATCTAATGATGAAAGACTACTTTATTATCATTTATCTTATTTTATCTAATAATGAACCAAAATATTTTGTAATTACAAATTACAAAATCCTAAATTTGTTATAGTAGAATAGTTCTCAAACTTAGAATAGTTCGAGAAATTAAAATGAAAAAATACTTTTTTTGTTTAAATTTTGTCCTTCATTCGTTATGTAATATAATTATCGTTATATGTTATATCGGCAAGTTTGTTTGAATTATTAAAATAATTTTAGATTATATTTAACATTAAAAGGCCCAAAATTTTATAATTTGGAAATAAAAATATTCAAAACCGTCGGGAACATAATTAAAATAATAAAATAAAGGGTTTATTCAGGGAAAGTACGTTTTCGAGCCTCATTTTAAGGATTAATATACATTTTTATTTGTTGCTACAGTTCCCTTTGGTTGTAAAGGAGAGGGGTACACGACCTAAATAATCATATTTATGAAAAGAAAAATTATAAATGAACATAATTTTCAATGATAAATAAATAATGTCTGAAAATTACTTCCAGAACACGATTTTAATATCTGATCAAATAAAACAAGCTGAATCTTACCAGAAAGTAAAGGATTTACTAGTAGGCATGCCAAATATATGAAGGAAAAAAAGTTGAATCTGAACACAACAGCTGGAATAAAAATTGCATACATTTTAGTATATAATACAGCTAATATATACTACAGTAATTCATTCCCGAATCCCAAAACTTTTAAGGAAAAAAATTATCAGATTTAAACTTAAAATTCGAAAGAAAAATTTCACAGTGAACAACGCCTTTGTTCGATTCACCTTCAAAATGCTAAATTTAAATAAACAGACAATTTTTGCAGAAGTATAATACTTACTGTAGTACAGATTTCAATTCATTTAAACCTTAACGATCGGTATTAAAGATTGGTACTCCTTCTGATGCATTTAGTTAGTTTTTAATACTGTAGAATCAATTAGATTAATCTTTTAACAGCAGAAAAGTTATATTAATTACTGGATATTTTGCCATATCATACCCTTCTCCTCAGCAAATGAGCTTCTAAGAATGAGAATTGTTAACTGATTCGCAGATTCAAAACCATGATATGATTCATTGAATTTATTCGGTGATCGGAATTATCATATTGAAACGAATTCGCATCATTTAAGTTGGATCACTTGAATATTTCAATCGGACTCGAACAAATCATTATTTTCCTCCAAACTAATTTGAATCACAATCAATTTAAAATGTTTTTATTAAGTCAAAAATGCATTGACTTCAAATTAATGTGCATTATACAGCGCAAAGTTAATGGTTTCACTGGCCACAGCACGACTAAATATAATATATTTGATTGAAAAATTATAGGCCAGTCGCCATCCGATCGCCACCTTTTTCGTCGTAAATGCACCTTCCCAAATGTATTTTATTTATTATTTTTAATAACAATGAAATTGAGCCACGGTTGCTCAAAGGATAGAGCTTTTGCATCTAATGAGAGGATTCAGATTCGAATCCCAGCTGTGACTGGTTGATATGAACTGAATTCGGTATCTAGCTCGCACCGACCACAGTGCTGACATAAATTATCCTCAGTGGTAAACGGATCATGGGTTAGTCTCCTTGCCGACGGGTTAACCGTGGGAGGTCTTCGTGGTTTACCTCCCTGTATAAAGCAAATGCGAGTTAGTTCAACCAAAAAGTCCACCACGATGGCAAATGTTTCCCAATACTTGATCCAGGAGTTCCCTCGTTTTCTGGATCGGGTTAAAATTACTAGACTAACGAATTGAACGTCGGTAGTCGCAAACTCAAAATTGGATTGGCTGTTCAACGATGGTTATAAAACTGTAAAAATAACAATGAAATTATGACTATTTTATAATATTCTGAAAAAATATATCATTTCACGCTTACTTTTAAAAAATTTTCTTCACATTATAAATTAACTTTATAACGCTCACCAGATATTCAGAATTCATTCAACAGAAATGTCTTACATTATTAATATCAACAATTTGTCCCTTTTAATTGTTTTTGTGTGTTGCATCATTGCGCACCTAGATTTTGTTGCGCATAAACATTAGAAAAGTCAAATATTTTCTCAATAACTTTTTCGTCACTTTACATTTTTACGTGATATAACATTAATACAAAATAAGAACTCTGACGTTTGCAAAATTATATAATTTGCTTAGAATGTTCTTTTGCCTTTTTTATTATTAATATTTTTAGCCTATAATATCACAATGTGCCGCTTCTAAACCGAGAAAATTGTTGGAAACGCCGTCGTGAAATCCGGTATGAATGCCACACCTTTCTTATTTCAGACATTAACTTTTCCGGAAACCGACGTTTTCTTTTAGTATTTTCAGAAAACCTATTTCGTGTAAAACAATGTGTTTAAATAGTTCTCCGGAGTAAGGTTCTTTTTCTTTCCTGAAGAGCAGTTATAGAGGCTAACACAGATTCAGCTCATATGTATCCCCTCACACATCAATCCAGTTTCTTTAAAAAAAAAACTTAAATTTTCTTTCAAAAGTTTTCAGGTTCAAATATAAACAGGTTCTATTCAGATTTAAATACAAACAGATCAAATAATATTACTCGGTTAAAAAATCCATTCGTTTCTAACTGCATGGAAACAACAGTCGACATGTTTCAAGCGTTAAAAAATAGGCGGACGTTTTCAAGACTCGTCAGATGTGAATGAGAAAAAAAAGTGATTTGAAATATAAAAAAACGTAAAGTTGCCAATGAAAAATTGAAAGTGAGGAATAAAAATAGATAAAACAGTGCTGAGAGAGAAAAAGCTAGATTTAAGAGCTTAAAATATGTCAACTGTTGTTTCCAACTTGCATATTTTTGAAGCGGATGAAGTTTTTAATCAAGCAATATCTTACCGATTCAGTTTCTTGGGATTATTTATTAAGGTTAAATAATATTAAAATATTAGTCATCTTCTATGGTTTTATAGTTGCTATGACAAATATACTGATTTATTGTTTGTTTATGTATTCTATTGTAACCTTGATATATTTTTGCTTTGCGTGGTTTGCTTTGCAAGCGTATCTCTGGATATATATATATATATATATACAGATATA
>NC_092209.1:65674040-65688415 GCF_043381705.1 Parasteatoda tepidariorum
AAATTAATGTAATCTTAGTCTTAGATAAGTTTATCACTTAACCAAAGTGAAAATAGTAATGATAATAATATACTTACGGAGCACCAACTAAAAGTTTGCTGATTTTCAATACAAATCTCTCAAAAGACGTTTGAACAGGTCGGTTAAAAAGACACCAAATAAATAAAAACGGATCAAACTACTACAGCGCCATCTTCCTTAGAGTCTGAACTAAGTCCTCCGTCGGTAAAAATTTTTTTATTTGCAATTTAAAATAGTGAAAATTAAATAAAACTAAAATGGGTAGACTCGCCCCTGGATGGGTAGACTCGCCCCCGGTTTACGGTAGTGAAAGAATTTAGAGTGTGTCACTTAAGAGAATTGATACTTGACGCGCTTGGCTTGCTCGAAATAGAATGGAAAGAACAGTTGCTAACTTAAACACATGCCACGTTTCATCAACCAATCAGGATCGTGATATCCACACTACGTCACTTGCAGGTATCCCATTGGTTGATTAATTCTTGAGAAATATAAATTTAAAAATACGATTTCTTTGAAATGGCGAAATACGCAAAAAGTAAAATTAATATTTAGGGATCTAAACTTTCGACCGCTCTCCTGACCTAACAATTGGGAATGTATTTTCCGAATTGTGTCCATCCTCATATTTTTGAGGGTCAAGAATCTAAAACCGTAGAAATAAAGGTACATTAACATTTATTGAGAGGAAGTACGTTTTTGTGACTGATTTATTAACTTAAAATATCGTCTGCATAAATTAATTTGCATATATTTAAGGTGAAGTCCATGAAATATTTAGGATTGAGTCCGATCATGTGAAAATCCGATAATTTAAATCAAAAATTATTCAGGCTGTTCACTTTTTTCTTAGAGCACTGTGCAAAAAAAAATAAATAAATAAATGAATAGATAAAAAAATACAGATATAGATGTAAATCAAAGAAAGAATTAATATTGTTTTTCCTTTAAAAATCTCTAATATTTTATACCATGGATTTGTTATATATGGATTTGTTATAAATAAATTTAGAAAAGAAAAAAATTTTCAGACAGAAGTGTTTATTTAATTATAGGGATTTTTTTTAACTCAATTTTACTGCAAGGCAATTTTTAGGCATTAAAATATTGTAACATACTCGCAATTCTCCGAGCTAATTTAATAAACACACATATTTGTTCGACAACACTTAATTTCCAAGGTTAATCCCTATGCAAGATTTGTAAATCTAAACAGCAACATTGAAAAGTTAAGCATGCAGTCTCTTGAAGGACACTGATTGCGTAGATGAATTTAATTGCATTCTAACAATAATTAATCGTAGTGTTTTCAAATTTAACAAATTATCAACAATATCTGGCGATGTCGATACAACCAATATTGTAAAAATTTGCATTCATTTACATAAGACCAGCAGTCATATAAAATATAATATTTCAATACACACGCCTACATTTTTTTTTTCTGTATTTGGTCTGACAGTTTGGAAATTGATTTTGACTTTTAAGTGTTACGCTGATTTCATTCAGCGATATGTTTAAAGATGCATCATAACTAAATTGCTAAATATGCGAAATTCCCAGTGTTATAAAATAAAAAGTGTCCGCTGAATGATATTTTAAACTGGTTTTCATCTATATTTGGTATGCTCATTTCCAAGATTGAATTTATTTATTTCATTGCTCATCCATCTTTATAGATTTAACATAGCTACGCTGAACAATCAAAAAGTTGTTACATTTCAAAGAGGCATCTTTTAAAATAGAGCTTAGAAAAAAATTCTATAATTTAACGTAGCCACACTGAATTAAAATAGAGCTTAAAGAAAAATTCATTCATTTAACACAGCCACGCTGAGTAACTAAAAAGTTGTTGAATTTCATACAGCTAAGAGGCATCTTTTAAAATAGAGCTTAGAAAAAAATTTCCTCAATTTGAAATCAGTACAAAAAATATATGATTTTGCTATATCATACCCTTATGATAAAACAAAATCATATATTTTTTGTACTGATTTCAAATTAAGGAAATTTTTAAAAGATTATTTATATCGGATTTACGACTATATCAATGTTCAACTGCGAATAGACTTGTATTTTTGAGCCCAACACAGAAAACAAAGCAACTCCTGAACAAAGAATATATAAGATATACAAATATACAAAGATTATATATTCTTTGTCCAGGATAAAGCATAAGAACCAGGCCTTCCTTTGGTCGTCCTAAACTGGTTTTGGACAGAACATGAGCGTTATATGTCCTAATCTCTCTTAAAGTGTCCAAAACCTTGAACATTGGTAAAAGGTAAAAATTTTATCTTAAGTAACCATTGTACACATAATTACATATATTAATAAATATTTATTTCATACTTTTTGTACAATTTATTTTAAATTATTAAAGGAAAATAATACAATAGGAAAATATTAATAACTTTTGAAACTACACAATTCATTGAATAACAAAAGTGAATATCTTATCCTTTAAATATGCTTGTAATACTGATAAATTATGTTTTTGCATAAGGATAACTAATGCTATATTAAAAATAATAATAAACTTTTTTAATAAAACAAAAACTTGTCTTCATTTTGCTTCTTGTTCAAAAATTAACCTTTCATTTTTCACAATATTTTTTAAACATAATTTGAACAAAAGGGTTTTGGACAGTTTAAGACAGTTTTGGTCAAATGGGTTTTGAACAGGACGGTTTAAACCGTGTATTAATCCATTCTGTCCTAAACCTTGCCAACTCTGATAAGAACAAGCTAAATTGTTTGAATGAAACTAAGTAGAATTTAAGTTAGATGAAGAAGAAAACCTCCCATGATCAATCCGACGGCAGACGAACTATAATCCAGGATCCATCTACCACTGATAATATTTTTATTGTACTTCAGAATGAGCCAGAAGCTACAAGCGAATCGGCCAAAGCCGCTGTTCCCTGGGCAGCTATCTCCGGCTTCAACCAAAATACGATCGAAATGAGTTCAAAAATTCCAAGCAACAAACATTTTTTTTTAACTCTGAAAATAACATATTTTCAAATTTAGATTGAATGTTTATTTTATTGTACAGCTGGTAAAGGGAAACTGGATATTTGACAAGAAAGAAAAGTCAAAATCTATTTAAAATCACAGAAGTTAAACTGTGTGATCACCTGTGTTATTTACTTATTTGAATACATACTTAAGTACAAGACAATATAAAATTAACTGCTGATAAAATAAAAAGCTAGGGGAAAAAAAAAGACAGTCGAACTATCTAAGATCACAAATCACGTATATATATGGATAAGTTTAAAATTTCCCTTCTACTTTTTTTCAATTCCAGTATGACCAGAATTTAAATTTTTCAGTATAACAACTTGACTTTGATATTTATAATATTTTTTTTAATTCGTTTATTAATTTCAATATAATTAGAAGTATCAAATTTTATTTTGTGTATAAATTTTACAATTACAAATTTATTAGAATCTTCATGCATACATTTTTAAAATTCCAAAATTTTCAATTTTTTCCCCCTATTTGTATGCAATTATCTGTGTATTAAATTTTGAACTTGAAGTATAATTTTTCTGTTTTTGTATATATACCTATGTTAGAAAATGTTAATTTGAAATTAATATAAGTTGCCACTCGTACTAGTTTTAAAGCCTTTAATGGGGGAAGGAAGTTTAATTTTTCGTGTAAGGAAAAAAAGCTTTTCTAATTATCTAATACTTTTTTGAGGTAAAACATTTCATAACAAAGCATATCAAATATTCTGAGAATTTATAACACCTAGAGTGCAGAATAATCTTTCCTTATCTTCTTTGGATTCCGAAATTAAAAAAAAGAAAGAGAAGAAGTGTTAAATATTTTGAAATAATGCCAATATCGAGAAGAGATTAAATAACTCGCTCGAAACTGGTCGTCGCTATTTCCAGAAGCCTTATATTTAGAACAACAAATTACGGTGTTTCAGTGACGGGGTAATCTTTTAAAACCGAAAAATAATCAAAACTAAAATGATTCGACACCTTTTGACTGTTTTGTGATAAGATATATTGAAATGCTTTAAAATAAAAACTTAATGGAAAAGGCATTATTGGTGAAAACATTTCCACGAATTTGATAAATATATATGTAAAAGCTGATAAAGAGGCAGGGAAATATCTTCAAGTGTAACACAATATGGTAATTTCATAATTATCAAATAATGAACGAAAAAGTTTCATTGAAGCAACTGAAAACAATATCGAGGGAGACGATAATATATCAGAAAGCTCTTAAATCTGGACACAGCTTGAAACGCGTGTTTAAAAGCGACACAGCTCAAAGTGCGTGTTTAAGGTAAGGGACACAGCTCGAAATGCGTGTCTAAGGTAAGAGACACAGCTCGAAATGCGTGTTCAAGAAAATGTGTGTTTAAAAAAAGCAACAGGGATATTTAAGAAAATGGACATTGCATATATTAGATTCCTTTTTTTCCAATTTCTTATAGAACTGTTCCTTATTTAATGAATAAACTAATGAATCCAAATAAATTTGCAAAGTGATATGGTCCTTTTGCATAAAGCATTCTGTACATTTTATTAAATGTTTTCTTTCTTTCTTTTTTTTTTTTCTTTTTTCTTTTCGGAAAGACTTTAAAAGTTTGCCGCGGTTGCTATAAATTTATAATAGAATCATAACCAACATAGAATCGAGTCAACATGTCTTATTTACTAGTGAATTGGAATTGTATAATTGTAGTGGTAGATAAGCTACAGTACTCCCCCAACAGAATTTTATCTGCGATAGAATTCGATGAGAGGATACCACTAGCTGATTCATTGATGTTTTATAAGAAGCCGAGAGACCTGCATTAAGATCTCCAGACTTTGTGAGAGCTGAATTAAGTTCACGGTCGTGGTCACTCCTGTGTTGCCCTTAGCAGTCAAGTGTATACAGGCCGCAGGTGTGTGTGATTGAGACTGAGTAGCAACAGCGTGTCGAGGACAATGCCACAGACACAAATAGCAAGTCAATAATTCAATGTGAACCATCTATCGAAGTAGGCTTGTTCAGATCACTTCCGGGTCACCAATGTGGGGGCGCAGTTACCGACGATATCAACCTTCATCTATGAAAAGGTACCCCAAGGCAGAATCGAGTTAAGACGTCTTATATACAAGTGAGTGGTATTGTAAAGCTTGCATTATAATTACGACCAACTGCAGTCTAAAGAAAAAACTCCAAAGAAGAAACGAGAAGTTAAAGGCTTTTGGATTGTAAATCAGCGCCCCGGGCATCCTAGTTAGTCAACCGCCACTGCTACAGCCACTTCGATTATTTCTAAGTGAACTAACTTAATTTTATGATAAACAACGAAATACAGTAAGTCAACCTTGAAAGGTAGTCAAAAAATTTATCCTTTCACTATTGCTTAAACTGAAGGTTTACTTACCATACATGTGTGTCAGTCAACAAACAAAGAAAACACATGTCTAATACATCTTACATCTCAAAAGACAAAAATGAGCATTGAATATTGCAAAACCACTGACGGTGGTAAAACAGTGAAAACAATTGCCATTGGTTCGTTTTTTTTTAATCCTACGTAAAAGATAATGAAAAATAAAACTGATATTTTATATATTCATATCAATAATAATCCTGGTTCAAACTAATATTTCTCATTCCGATAAAATTATTTTCATAACACAGGAATAATAAAAATCTACCCACGAAATAAACTAAGACATTGCGTTCTAGAATCTTCAAACTTGAAAAAAGTAGGCTTATTTTTTTAAAAAACTGTTTAATTTAACCCCTTAATAGTCGAATAATTTTAAGGGAAACTGTCTTAATTGACTAATTTTTTTATTCATAACTAAATGCATATGCAATATACGTATGTATTCATTTTTAATTTAATTATTAGCTCGAAATAAAAAATAATTTTTTTAGAAACTGCGATCATTAAGGTGTTAAAAAATATATGTTTCATCACAGAACGCAAATCATATTCTCACAAACAAACAACCTAACTAATAATTAAGCTAAAATTACAAGAAATATAAGTGTTTTATCAGTGCTGATTTCTAGTTTAAAATGAACTATCTCTTAATATATTACAAATAGACTGGTACTGCCACCTCGTGTATAGATTTATGAATTTACATGATTTCGGGAATAAGAAATAAATTGTTTTAATCATTTTTAGCGTTACTTTGGAACACCCCAGCCCAGAAATATCACGGGCACGAGAAATAGAGGGCGAAACTCAGCTGGTCATTTTAACGGGAGCGAGAGAAAGAATGAGTTAAGACGGTGTGCAACAAGCGCAGAGGCTATAATAACAAAAGAAAATGGTTAAAAAACAACATCTGTTTAACTAGTACATCGAAAAAGAACTAACAGAAAACACAGAAAAGAAAATTGTGAGAAACGAAAAGAAATAAAATATAAATTTCCACTCAAATTTAAAATAATTTTTACTTAATTCTCAAAATACATTTAAAAAACGAACGCATTTTTTTTCTTCACTCCTCGAAATTGTACACTAGAAACTCCGGGGGAAAAAGTATGTGAGCAAAAAACTGGAATAAAATATAAATTTACACTCATATTGAATGAAAATAATTTCCTTTTTAATGTAATTCTTAAAATGCATTTCAATAATTAAACACAGTTTTTTCATACAGTTCAATTTTGAAAGTGACGATTTTAAATTTAAAAAATTTGGAAAATCTGTAAGCAGTCAACTGCAAAATATTCGCTTTCCTATCACAAGGATAGCCCTATTAAATAATGGAATATCTATTAATAAGCACTGTTATATTCTTAACATTGCGAAATAAACGTTTTTGACCTTTTTAGAAGCTTCCGGCCTATAAATCCAGTTTTATACTCATTATGCTTTTAGTTGTTTCAAACGAGTCTCTTTATCATAACTTCAGTTAAGCATAGATAAAATGTTCATTTTTAGTAAGCGCTTTTCAATTTTATCATAAAAATAAATATAGACGTAGGAGTAGTTTGTTTTCAAAAATATTGTTGCCATGAATTTCGTAAATAATTGTTATTATTTTTTATCACTATTTGCTTTCTTTTTTCAGAGAAAAAAATAGGTAAATTCAAATTGAAAGTATATGTAGTTATATTATGTAGTTTACTTAATCTAATTTTTTTGCGAGTTAGCGATAAGAATCGACGTGCTACGTAAATATTTTATAAATGAATTCAGTTTTTATCCACTTATGTCAATATATGAAAACAAAGATAAATCAAGTTAGCTCGTAACTTAGGCATAATCTGAATTAAATTTCAGTGCGCTGCTGAGCTCAGCAATAAAAATTGTTTTAGTTATTTTAATGAGCAAAAAGCCCAACGACAAATAAAAGTTAATTTATTACAATTAATTTTTTAATCGCTATATTATCATATATCATCAGTATTATATCAATGATAAAATGTTCTTTTTTACCACGTTTATATTAACTTGCCTTCGTGTATGTCTGTTCGGGTGGAATTTCGTAATCGATTTTAAACTAACTTCCCGACTAGCTACAGACTTCAAATAGTTCAGAATTGCATGACAATGCATGAAAATGAAGAGAAAGAAGACATACAAAGTGAATTAAAATAAAGAAAAATCAGTATTTTCGTGATTGTCTTTTGTTGTCGATTCGATTATTTCAAATTAGTGTCACATGTCAGTTGAAAAGTTTTGTGTACAGTGAGTGAAAAAATTGAGATTTTGGGAGTACAAAAAAAATCAAAATAAAAAACAACATTTTTAAAAACCACGTTTTTGTAGTGGAGAATAATGATTAAAAAATAAAAACTTGAAAAACGAAAAACGTGATGCACATGAAATACATAACAGTACATATACACATACACATTTTCTTACTCATACACATGCACATACACAAACATATTCCACATACACATACACATTCAGATACAATTACAATTATAGATATACATACACATATTCTCATGAGCACATATGCACACACTAATATAATATTACTGCTTTGCATTTCATGCACCCCACGTTATTCGTTTTTCAAACTTTTATTTTTTAATTATTATTCTAGACTACAAAAACGTGGTTTTTAAAAATGTTATTTTTTACTTTGATTTTTTTTTGTTCCAATATTTTTTTAAACGTTTCGTTTTCTTATTCACTTTTCAATTTTCTTTATAAAATAAATATAGGCGTAGGGATACTTAGTTTTCAAAAATATTGTTGCTTTGAGTTTCGTAAATAATTTTTATTGTTATCACTTTTTTTTATTTTCCAGGAAGAAAAATAGGTAAAAGACTTTAGCTCTATAATCAAAATGAAAGTATATATTAGGTAGTTTACTTAATCTAATTTTTTTTTCGGGTTAGCGATAAGAATCGAAGTGCTCCGTAAATATTTTATAAATGTATTCAATCTTTATCCACTTATGTCAATATAAAAAACAAAGATAAATCAAAAGATAATTAAGTTAGCTAGTAATTTAGAAATAATCTGAATTAAACTGCAGCGCGTTGAGCTTAGCAATGAAAATTGTCTTAACCAAGATATTTTAATCAGCATACAGTAACAACGACAAATCATAATTAATTTATCATAATTTTAAAAAAATAATTATCTACCCCTTTTAAATTGTACATTCTAAGCAGAGCTGTTGAGTTAATTATTAAAATATTAGTTTCCTATTTGTTCTCGTTTAAATTTTCCTCCTAACTTAAGGAAAGTATTACTATTATACCAAGTAAATGTTTATTTTAAACTATATATTTCTACTTTTTGTTATGTATGATTGGAAAAAAATAGCAATTTATAATTTAACACAATTAATTCTGTAAACATATTTTACTAAATGTAATAAAATTAGTAACCATTTCAATAATTGTCTTAATATTTATTCGACTAATTTCGTTGTAGTGATTGGCTCACCGCTAGAGGGCGAGTTAATCATTAATTAACCCAATTAAAGATTTAAGAATTGAGGAGATGAAGAGGAGATAACAGAATATTTCTATAATTCTGTATTTTGGCGGCTGAGGGCCCTTATAATATGCTCATAATTGTTTTGTTTATCGTTTTAAATTTTAATTTTGTTGCTGTTACATTGGTGGATATATTTCAAAAGCAATAGTGCACATGACATTCTTATTTACATATTTGTCTAAATAATTTACAATAGAACAAACACATTTTTCTTCCTTATCCTTTTGACAAGGATGGGACCGCCTGAATTACAAGCAAAAATATATTTTGGTATATTTTTATTATAAAATACAGTCTAATAGTTACTAAAAAAAAATCTGTTTGATTATCAAAATTTCATTTGTACTAAAATTTAAAATTCAAAAACAGTTATTCGATTTTTTTTTTCATTTATAGATTTAAAAACTTATGAATTATTTATTTTGTAAATTAAGAGGACTCGGTAGGGCATATATCGATAATGCTAAAACTGACCTTTTTCAATGTACCTTTTCTAAGAAACTATTTAGGATATCGCTTTGAAATGTTTTGGTGATATTTGAGATTATATCAGTTGTATGCTGTGGTAATGTTTTAGCGTCAGTACGAATACTTTTTAATCTATGAAAGATTTTTGCTCAAAAATGATGAAACTTCATAAAAACTTAAAAGATATCTCAGTTCATAACTTTTTAAAAATATTTCTGCCAAAATATATGTTATGTTTAGAGGTGGAGAAAAGGTACATCGTAAAAGGTCAATTTTAGCATTACTGGTATATGCCTTACCAACTCCTCTTAAAGAAATTTCTATAATGAATAAAGACTCCTGTAGATCTAAATAATAAAGAGCAAATTTGAAAAATTATTCTTTGGAAGTNAAAAAAAAAAAAAAAAAAAAAAAAAAAAAAAAAAAAAAAAAAAAAAAAAAAAAAAAGATAACGGTGATTTTTGCTGTATTTCATAACCATATATTATTTAAATGCTAAATGTAATATTTTTCACTTATTTTTAACGGTATTAATATAAAATAAGGAAAAAAAGTATGAAAAATAAGTTTATATTTTTGCGTCAAAGTGTTAAAAGAACTTTTGAGTAACCAGAGTTGGTGTCGAGCAAAATTTTAGTCACCGACTCCACAGTCATGATGCTAAGTATTGCGGGTTTATATAATTATTGTATATACTTAGGAACATTAATCCCCACTAGAATAGAAAATAAATAATATACAGAAATAAATTTCTTGTAATATGTGGCTAATTGAGGCTAATACGTTGAAGAAGGAAAAACTGAGAAAGTAGCTCCCCCCAGCAGAGGGTAACGGCACAAGGCATCCATCCAGGATGACTAATGACTCTAAGACTTTAAAATTAACTTTTTATTTATGAAACCAGTTTTTTTAATAAGCAAATTTGGTTCAAGCATAAAAATTTAATTATTATTTGCATTTAAGAAAAGAAAAAAAAATTAAAAAGGAAAAATAAATAATTAATTTGATTTCTTTTTAATTAGTTAGATTTTTTTTTCTACTACAGAAAATACTATACAAAAGAGTATGATATAAAACACAGATTTAATTCATTATAAATAAATATCTTTATTTATTTATTTATTTATATATGTCCCACAGTGGACTGATCGTAAAGACACGGTTCCCAGTTGAGCACCGAAGTCAAGCATCACCGGATACGGTCAGTAAGCGGGCGGGTGACCACTTCGATCAGCCTGCGTATGGACCGAGGGTCAACGGCATCGGTCCAAGTTAAACTGTTCTACCCCTAATGTGCTCGACTTCGCGCGCAGGTCGTCGGGCTACCAAAGCAGAGGAGCCATCTCCTCTGCAGAGGATCAACATTGCAATGGCATGTCTTTGGCTCATCCTCAGGGATGCTTCGCAGACCGTCAACAATAGCCCATTGTTTAGCTCTAATGCGACGTAAATGAAGTACCTACCTTACAAAGTGAATTAAANGCATATATATATATATATAGTCTTAATGCATTGTAATAACACAATTCGTTTCGGGCATACTTATATAAAAAACTTGTGTAATAAAAAAGTACTGTCAGTATTTTATTTTCGATAGTATACTAATTTACTGAAAAATAACGTGAGCTCAATATTGCTCTCACTAGCAATTTTTTCAAGAAAATACAAATCGTATGATCGAAATTTTTAATTTTCGGGCCTTGGTATTAGCCACAGAAATAAAAATATTGTTTTATTATTTTTCTTGCGTCTTTTGGAGACTTTTAGCATTTCATACTATTCATAATCATATTCAAAATTATAGGAAAGAGCGTGCTAAATTTTTCGAAATCAAACGTAAACAAACAATTTGTTTAAGATAGATGAAGAAAGCATCACTTTTGTTTGGAAGGAATAAAAAATTTTCTTTTAATCATCATTCACAAAAACAGAAAAACTACCTCTTATCACATAATGGCTATCAAAATAAACCTCCGCTACCTTAAAATAAACTGTTGCGGATCAATATTCAGCTTTATTAAAGTTGAAATGTAAGTCATTATAAGTAAGCAGTGATCGATAGCAGCCATAGGTCAACGTTCCCTGACGAATTCGTCTAGATTCCTCCAAAAACAAAGTTTCCAATGTTATCAACGCATTAAACTAAACAAAGAAATCAAAAATCGTTTATTTTTGTGAGAAAAAAAAATTCTCACGATTACACGAAACAGTAATCAGTACTGGTGTTTACATTAAGGGAGGATTTATTCGAAAGTGGTGAAATGAATTTCGTATGGAAATTGAGTAATTTCTTTAAATTATTTTTTAAATTGGCGGCGATTTCCAAAAAGTGTTCCAAAGAACTCTAGGGTTCCATGAGTTAAAACTTTTTTTTAACCAGTAATGATTTTTGAAAGCTGTATTATGTTTGTATCCATTCAATAATCTATTAGTTATTTAATATTTCAATAATTTTTACTAAATTATTTAAGTAAATTGCTCACGAAAAAAGAAAGAGCAAAATTTTAAAAAAGTCACGTATTTTTCCGATAACAATTTATTGAATAAATTAAGACAAGATGTGCATTTGCAAATAATTATATCAGTATTTCTTATCAAACTTAAAAATGCAAGAAGTGTTTTCCTCACAAATTATAAGTATTTATTTAAAAACCCATGATTCGGGGATTTTATTCAGTTTTAGCTTATATGATATGCCAAAAAACTGCTGGACTAGAACCTGCTGTAGACCAATGAATTTAACTACCTATAACAGAGGTGGCCAAGCTCTTGATAGTCGAGCCATTTTTCAAAATTTAAAATTTTTCGCGAGCCGCAATTAAATATGTATTTAAAAGTTATGCAAAAAAGGTATTAAACATTTTTTCTACAGAAATTATATTTATTGAAAACATAAAAATAAAAGTACAAAATATGTGTATTGAATTTAAATATTAAACACATTTATTTGACTTCTTTTGATAATTCTTTAAAATTTGGTGAATAATTGGTGGCAGCACTTCTCAGTAATTCTTTGAGATACTGGTTAGTTAATACTGATCGGTGTTAGAATTTCACGATATTTAAAGTGGAATAAAATGATTCACATAAGTACGTTGTTCCGAATATTGAAATAATTAGACAGGCAGCCTTTCTTAATTCTAGATACTTCGATTCTGGTCGACTTATATTTTAATTGTAGAGCTTGATCATCTTGCATCTTTATTAATTCTAAAATTCCATATGCTTCTTGGGTCATAATTATATTGGAAATGGAAAACTCACCTCGAATTATGTTAATTTCAAATGGATTCAGAAAAATATTAAAAGATAATAGCACAAAAATGAGAAGGGAACTCGGATACATTTATCGAGAACCACAAATAATCCTTCAAAGAGCCGCGTGTGGCTCGCGAGCCGCAGGTTGGCCACCCCTGACCTATAACATAATATTTAACTTTAAAACTGTTATAAAACAAACAAAAATTTATTCTTCACTGTTTCGAAATTAATTATTCTTCTTAGCGTATTCAAAGTTGCAAATTATTATTTATTTATTTATTTTTAAAGTAAGGGTTCCGCCAAAGGAAGCACAATCGTTTAGGATTCCACACGCGATAAAAAATTGGGAACCGCGGTAATAAGAGCATGCTTGGATATTAGCAACACTGAGCTTGAAAAAAAATTATCATTTAATAACTCAAAACTTAAAAATCTTCCCAAAAGAACACTGAAAACTGTTCTGAAAGTAAACATCTTTTTTTTTACCACTGGCACCTTGTTTGAATTAGGTGGTACAATTCGGAAAAAAATCCGATATTAGAACACCAAAATGTCATATTTATATTTAAATTAATAAGTTTTAAGCTATTCACACTCCTAGCATAAAATATAACTGATAGACCGAACTATAAAGGTTCCAAAGGGTCTCACTGCCCTCGAGTTAACAGTGAGATGTTTTCATGGTTTACCGTTCGATGCAACTGAAGAGTTCCCTTGTCTTTTGAGATTAGTTAAAAATAACTAACAGGCCAAAGTGAATGCTAGTACCTCGCATCTTATACATCTACTGAGTTAGGTAGTCGACCGTATAATTTTAAATTACAAGCGTGGAAAGTTAAGGCTGCATCAAAGTTAGTTAAAAAGCAAGTTATCAATGGTATTGGGTTAGATTAAAAACTACACCTTAATTAATAGCATTACAGCATAATGCAGGTCATGTTTTTTTTTTAATTTAAGAAAAATTATTATTTTTTAATATTGCCATATTTATCCTTATGCAAAAATATTATTTATCAGTATTAAAAGCATATTTATATTTAAAGGATTAGTTATTCNTTTGTTGAATAATAAAACAGAAACGGGAATGGAACCTATCTATTATGTAAATCAATGGTTCCCAATTTTTTTTTCTAGTACGAAACCCAATGTGATTAATCTTCTTACGACGGAACCCCAATTTCATAAATAAATTACGTAAAAGAATTATGAACGTATTAAACGATAAAAAAAAAATTCTTCATTTTGAAAATATTTAGTAAAAAATATGAAACTTTTTCATCATTTTATCATTAATCTTAAATTAGGTTTTATATCCGATAGTTGAATTTGCAGTACAGGAGCTGAAACTAATCTATCAATGATTTGTTTTTGGTGTGTATACAGAGACTGAATTAGATAAATAAGTCGAATAATGGTTTTCATTGAAATTGAAAACTAAAATGATGTTTTAAACGTTGAAAATGATTATTTGGGAAGCATCGATCTTTATTGACGAAATCATATATTTTGATTTAAAAAGTGCGATGGGAAGACACAATATAGACAATTTCCATGGAAACACAAATGCAGTTTTTTTATAAACGCATGTCCTTTTCTTAATTAATACAATACATTGTTAATAGAAAAATTATTATATATACTGCTGGACTAGAACCTGCTGTAG
>NC_092209.1:65688799-65696171 GCF_043381705.1 Parasteatoda tepidariorum
AAAAAAAAATCTTAATTCGAATTCACAATAAAACGCACATCGATGAATAATAAAACGCACATATCACTATCCGTAAAATTGACAACATTGCCAACCTACAGAAAGAATTTAGGGGAATTCCCTAGGCATAACTTTTGAATTTCTCTCAACTGAGTTGTCATGATTAAAGTGGGGTTGCAACCTGTCATATTTATTTTGAAAATCGGAGAAATTTCCAAAAGTTCAATTCGATCGAGATTTCTGGTAAGGATTCGAGGGCCCCCAGAGCTTGAGGGCCCCGGGGCACTGCCCCGCCTAGCCCCTTGGTAGCTACGCCACTGCATATGTCTGCTCCTCGAGAAAGACAAATACTAGTTGGAGCTAATCTACGGCTATTCTATAAGNCGCCACTGGATAAAAGCTATAGCTTAAGCACAAATAATAGCTGTACTGATGACAACTGGAATAATGAATGCTGTTGTATTTCGTTGATAACATAAATTTTGTTACTTTTCATAACTTTCATTAACTGTAATGACGATACTGATGGAAGAAACGACTATATCATAATTTTTAGAAATTGATATCGTTTAAAATACTAACTACGTGTTCAATTAATTTGAAGAAGTTCAATGTCAGAAATATTTTACTTTTAAATTTTTTTTAATTTAGAATTAAGACAATTTATTTTAATTGGAATTTTCATTGACGATTATTCATTTTTTTTTCTCTCTATTACGCGGGAATTTAAATAATCTGCGCAAACCTTTTAAAAACATTTCCATAAAATTGTTTCTCGTTTTTTACTTCTGTGAAAAAATTATTCCATTAAATTGTGAATTCTGAAACTAAATTAAGTATCAAAAATTTATTTGTTTATTCAGTTAATCGTTATTTGTTATTTATTTAACGGAATTAAAAATTTGTTATTTAATTTAACGGAAATTTTCCAACATCCAAACCTCAGTTTCCAAAATCATATCAGAATATTGAGATATATTCTAAATCCATTTATAAGGCTTCAAGCTCAAATAAAAGTGAAGATTTATAAGTTGTAATTGATGGTTCAAGTAATTTATGATATTGTAGAGTTGCCTTAAATTTTAATAATGAACATTTCCTTACACACTGTAACCAAATTTATGCACAACAATAGATTTAGGTACTGGAACAGATATATTTAAATACAAATGCCGTTAAACTCTGAATTCTGGACCACTTGGCAAGCTGTAGAAAGAATCTTGCGATCATTTTAGGTAGCGTAGAAAAGAAGAAACATGTTAACTCTACTTAACTATCTTCTTTAACTTGAAGAAAAAAAAGGTGGGCTTTTCTCAAAAGATGATTTAAATCTAACTAACGAAAACTGGATGGCGATGGAGAATTTTAGATGCCCAGGTACTACTTAAGCAATATTAGCAAAAAATTACTAAGTATCTAAAGTTTTATTTAATTAATAATTTAAAGCAGAGGTATTAGGTAGTAAAAGAAAAACATTTCTATTATAAAAAATAAAAATGAAAGAAAAAAGAAAGAAATGCGTCTTCAAACAGAAAAGAGATTACTTCCAAGTTAAACTATTACTATACGAACGATAAAAGTTAAACTTATTAGGATTATACAAACGTTCTTTCTTTATTTATTTAACAACTGTTAAATGTTGTTGAATATTTTTTATTTCATTCTATTTACAAAACAGTCTTACATTGAACTTAATTACCAACTTCTAAATTTGGAAAATGTACGCATTTTTAAAAATACTAACAACCTTGTAATTTAAGATTTGGTAACTAGATTCAATAGAACACATTTCAATGAACAAAATGAAACAAAAATAATTTAAAAACAATTATTAGTGACTTAATAAATAATAGCTTTTTTCGTACATTAAACCTAAGAAAAAAAAAATAGAGGATGTAGAATCTATCTGGAATATTCATTAACCACCACGATCCATAATCCCATAACCCTTGACGCAGAATTTTTTTTAACCATATTTTTCTTTTTCATTAATTTGTAATAATTTAGATAAATATAAGTGAAAAACAGTATATGTAGCTTTTTAATAATTTATGGTTTTGAAATACAGCTTGAAACACCGGTGTCTTTGTGCTTTGTCAAAAATACGATTTTTCGCACACGGCTCACTTCCAAACAATTTTTCAAATTTGCATTCATTTGCAGTTATTTAAATTTAGGATAAACAGTAATTCCTCATTGAAACTTCTTTAATTTACAAAATCAGTCATTAATAAATCTTTGAATATGAGTTTTTTAAAAAAATTGAAAATCCTTTTTTTGGATTTTATTATTCAGGGTAAATATAATTCCGGTACTCAAGATTTTTTTTAGTAACTATTAGACTGTTTTTATAATTAAAAAATACAAAAATATTTTTTTTGTTTGTAATTAGAGCATGAGGAAAAAAAATTATATAAAAGATATACTGGTGTCCCATTTGCGCCAAATCCCATAAGTTTGAAAAAAAAATTTTTAAATTGCTTTATTAAAGGAAGTATTCATAAGGAAAACCTACACAAAATAATAACAGCCAAAAATAAATAAAAACCAATGACTCAACGAAACAAGGCTTTAAATGAGTCTCAAGTTCTTTTATATTATCTTTCACAACAATAGGTAGTCAAAGCACTTTATTCAGTGTCGTTCATTAGCATACTCAGCAACAAAATACCCACAACAAAAAGAAGGGACAAAAATCACGAAAATTATGGCGCCAGCTAGTCTATGCAAGATTTACGACTGGGCACCTTTTATCGATTGCGCCAATCCACAGCTATAAACTCGCAACATAACGAGCACCCAAAGTGAGAGAAAAGCCTGAGCAACACTTTCGGCACGATATCCATATCCTTTTCATCGCATCTGTCAAATCAGCATTTTTGACATAAAAAAAGCAACTAAGTAATTGGGGAAAGGGGGCGATGCGAGTTTTTTTTTCTTTTAACTCGCGCAACAGAGACATGTCATGATTTTATCTGAGATGCAATTTTACTATTGATAAATTAATAACCGCCAATTTTAATTAAATATCGTTTAGAAAAGCTTTTTGAAAGGCACCAATTAGAAAGTTTTGAGTGGGAGAGGTAAGAATTCTTATCTGAATTTCAGTTACACTTTCGCTGTTTCAATTATTATTTTTAAAAAGCTTTATTTTATTTTATAACCGGTCAATTCTGAGTTTACGACTATCAATATTCAACACCGTAGCTTTATAATTCTGAACCCAACCCAGAAGGCAAGGGAACTCCTGGATAAATCATTGAGACAAATTAGCCTTGTCGAGGACTTTTCGACGAAAGTAACTCGCACGTGCCTTGACCTCAAATATTTTGGTGGTTTTCCCCGACGGAGTGAAAAACCACGGAAATCTCCCACGGTTAGCCTTACGGCATAAGGATTTCAACCCATGATCCGTCTACCACTAAAGATATTTTACGTCAGCACTATGGTCGGTGCGAGCCGAGAGCAGAATTCGTATCAACCAGCCACCGCTGGAATTCGAACTTGAGGTCACATCATTGGGAGGTAAACGTTCTATCACTCGAGCCACCTTGGTTCTAAAACGTTTTATTAAAAGTACATGATACATGGTATTTTCAGAAATTTGAAGTTAAACACCTAGAGATAAGCAAACTAAAGGTAGTAAGCTATTTTAGGGCATCGACCACACTTATCCACAAACATTTGTTCTGAATAAAGGTGAAAAAGTATACTATCTGCACATACAATTCAAAAGTTGCAGAAAACTCATAGTATTCCGCGGTAACAATAGGATTTTAATTACATTTTTATTTAACATTTTTAAACAAGCTACTTATTTTTGTTCAACGATCAGTGCAAGAAATGTATATTTATCTTATAAAGTATCTCTTCAGGGAAAATCTGATTTTGAAAATGCGTTTTTTAAACAAAAGTACATCATTTTTTAAAAATTAATTTTAAAACTTCACATACTAGGACTCACTTTCAATGGATCGAGAGGGAGACCTCAAATAGGCTAATTAGTTAGTGCAAAATCGGACACAAAAAATTACTTTCTCTGAATAAACAATTATTTTTCGATGGATTTTGATTTCTTATCCTCAAAATATGGGGGGTAGCCGTGACCTGAGATATATGGTCCCCATAGTTTGATCAGGAGAGCGGCCCAAGTTAGGACCACTGTTAATTTTACTTTATTGCTTATATCGCTACATCTCGAGAACTGAAAAAGTGAATTGAAAAATTTTTGCACAAGATAAAAAAAATTTAAAGATAATTCCAAGCAAAAAAAAAAAGTATTATCAATAATTATGTATTATTTTTATTATTTTATTTAACAATAATCGAAATTTTTCTGAATTATAAGGTATACAATTTTTTTATATCTTTATAAAGAATGTAATTTTATACGGCAAAATAAAAAATTTAAACGAAATCGATCGAATAGTAAATGTGAAATTAAATTTTAATTATATGACTTCTTTAAAAAATCGTTTCCACTAACTAATTAACCCATTTGAGATCAACCCCTTAAACCATTACTATTGAGAACTAGCACGAGAAAATCCGATGATTAGATCAAAAATTATTCAGGGTGTATCGTTTATTTTTCCGAAACAGTATAATTAGTCTACAGGAAAAACAATTTTCGCTTTTTTATTTTTATTTATCTTTTTAATGAAATGCTATAAGTTAAAATTATCACTCAATTGTCACTTATGCAATTAGTTTACATCACTATTTTTCGCCGATAAGATATCAAGCATAAAACGAAAATTGAACTAACAAGCGAATAAAACGAGTCAAGAACAGGACTTCAAGATTGAATAGAGTCAAGTGAGACAATTATTCCAGACAGTTAACAGTAGAAGTGCTTTTGTGAGCAAAGAGTAAACCACCATTCATTTCATAACTAATTCAAACCCTCTTAGAATATGAGCTCATCCCATTAGCTCTAACAAATTGTATCACGCCCGTATCTCACACAGTTTACGTTTTTTTCGATAAATTAGATAGCTATGACAATGATATGATGACATGTCGAATGGAATATTTTGTCAATTAGAACACACCTTCTGACATAGTAGATTAAAAAAATTTTACGAAATTAATCCATCGAAGTCTTACTTATTTCAAGAAGAAAAAGTCAAATTAAAAACTGGTAGAAGTTTTTGATTGAATCATAATAAGATTTTTTTTAGTTGGTTGATTAATAGATCTAACCTGATATCTTCATAAAATTCTTTATCATTTGTAAGATGTGGTAATTATCAATAAATTATCTCATTATGAAATAGATTAATAGTAAAACAAATTAACACCACTTTTTATTTAATCGAAATAAGTGCATGACGAGTACTCGTCAATTGAAGCCATTTTGTTAACGGGCTTACTGTAATTTTAATTTTACGATTTTGTGTTTTTTCTTCACTTATTTATTAATAAATGTAGGAAAAGCCAAATCTACTTTTAAATAATATTTTCATGAATATATATAAATAAATTTAAAAGCAAAATTAAATTGTTAATACTTTTCTATAGAAAGGAAACGGAGTTTCTTTGAAACTCAAAAGCGCCTTATAATTTTCTTACTAGAAATTTGAGAACAGTTCCAAAAGACCGACAAAAGGTATCTTAATCATGCCGAAACAAAAAAGAAAATAAGAACTTGCTCTAGAAAAGAAAGAATGAAAAAAATGATAAAACAGACTCAACAATTAAAAAGATAAGATAACTTCTTATGTCAGGAAGTATGGCCAAATTTCTTCTGATATCAGTGATAATCTTAAAAATTCTTGGAACCATTTAGATCTCGGATTAGTAACAGAGTTTGCTATAAAATCCTACTGGCGCTTACGCCCTCTTCATTTTTTTCAGGTCCGTGCCTGATTATTCTTAATTTTAATTATATACTTCAAAAATAAGAGTGGCCAGATAACGCCCGCGAGTCGCTTTAATATTCGGGGGGAAATGAGAAAAAGAAAAAAAAACAGATATTCCGGTAAGTAAAACTATCAATAAAAACTACGTATAGTTTTATCTCGGTGATACTTATAAAATTTACAAAAATTTTAAACGTAACAACAACAAAAAAAATGATATAACATTGCTTTTGAAAGACAGATCAAAAAGGTGTGTGAATTTCATGTGCCTATTTTACCTAAAAAATTTAACTTAAATAAAATTGGAAATATTATTTTACTAAACTTTTTCGCAATAAAAAAATCACCTTAACTTTAAATTTCGGCAAAAACTTTACATTTCAATATCATAAATAACGTTGATCCTTTGATTAAAGAAATGCCGCTTTTTAATCTCGCAGCAGAAGATCTAAGATGAGAGGAAATAAGCTATTGATTACCTAAGACAGAGCATTTGCGCGTGTTAGTAATAAAAATGTGATTAAACTTTTAACGATTATACATTAAGAGAAAACTAGAAATACACCCCTGGTCACCTTACTTATATAAATTAAATTCCTGAAGTATTTATAGACTTGGCTGATATATTACACGTTAAAGTAATCACGTCTAAACTAATTTGGAAATTGCCTAAGCACGTCAATTAAGATAAGAATATACTTTAAAATCGAAAACTGCTGGATTTACACAGGTATTTTACAGATAACGGTGAAAAAGTTTCACTTTATCACGTGAAGATAATGCTTTATTACGATTTTTCTCCACGCGTTGCCAAGAAAAAGATAATTAATATTTTAAAAAAACGTGAAAGCAGATAGTGGCATGCAGATTGTCAAATACAACTGACCCCAAAAAACTCAAGACTTCGAACAACAATATTAACTTAGAATACTCAAAATCATGTAAAATAAAATGGAACTTTAGTTTATTAATCTTAAGAACGCAATCACAAAAGAATTCTATTTACAAAGGAGCTATCCTCATGACTACGCAAACGATGTTCTTGTTGCCATCCACTAATATGTTTTCACTACAGCGCGAGAACGCGAGAATCTCGCATATTTTTTTCCTTTCTCACATTAAAAAATGATTACCGCGAGAAATTCGCGCATTCTATAAATAAATGTCAAAATTCGCGAATTTCTCACACTTTGGAAAAAGCTTCAAATTACGCCATTTAGAATAAAATCCGTTTCACTTTTCTTCCTGGATCTTTCATTATTTTCAACATCTGCCCCGTTTTCTAGCTTCCCTATTTACCAGTATTGTTCAGAACCTTTTCGAACAACAGAACACAACCACGGAACCCCTTTCAGAACGCATTTCTCTGTAACCACGTGTTTACCGTAGGTAAGGTTTCTTCATGTAAGACATTCAAATTTTTTATGTGCTAATGTAAGATGGACAAATACCTTGTAAAGGCAAAATCTTCTATGATGATGCACCAAAAATATTCAATGCTTTAAAAA
>NC_092209.1:65696590-65708826 GCF_043381705.1 Parasteatoda tepidariorum
ATACAGTGGAACCTGTAAAAGTGACCACCTGGGTAAAGTGAGAATCTGAGTAAGGTGACCATTTTCTGCAAGTTTTATTTAAAGAGTCCTTTTTAAAGACTCTTCATAAAGTGACCACTTCTATATAGTGACCATTTGACTTGGTCCCGAGGGTGGTCAGTTTAGACAGGTTCCACTGTATATATATATATATATATACACAGATTTTGAGCGGGGTATTTACGAATAGTACAAAATCATATTAATGCTAAAAATAAATGACACTCTTTTAGTAATTTTTTTCTTAATCGGACTTCTAATTAACACTTATAATTTAAATAAAGTTTTCAAGTAAAATTTTTAAATTTAAAAATCACTAATAGAAAATTATTTCAATATTCTGAAACAAAAGAAAATATTATGTTACATAAGTATATTTAAATACCTTAACAAACACAATGGGTGAAAAACGGGTTCGTAAGAGTTCACTACCATTAACAGAATAAATTATTCGAAAATATTCACTTTCAGACCACGCAATAACTGCACGCAAGGTCATAAATCAAATACCGAAGTAAAATCCTCAAAAATAATTTTGTAATTTCCTCCAAAAAATGTATTTATTTCGTCACAATTGTGTGGGCTAAATACAGCAAAGTAGCTAAGACAATAAATTTAAAAAAACAATTCCAGGATTTTTTTTCTTGATTTTTCCAGGCTAATTTTATGGAATTTCCTTGATTTCTTTTTTTTTTCCTCTGTAACCGATGGCATAAATTTTATAATAAATAATCTTTTTTATTATGCCTTATTCTTATACATTATAAATATTGCACATTATTTATACTTGCTATTAGGGCATAAAATAAATAGTTTTCGTCTTTTAATAAATTGTAACAAAATAATTTTTTTATGAAAAAAATTGTATTTAAACTTAAATATTTGGAATAAAAGACATTTTTACTCAAATTAATTTATTTGCGAAAAATTCATTCAAAAGTGAAGAAACAGCAATAATAAAAAAAAGTAGATAAATATAGAAGCACTTAAGTAAACATATCACGGTAAGAGGTAGATTACTTTATTGACGAGAATTTGAAAACCACTCAGATGAGCCTTTATGAATTTTAAGTGTGCTATATATAAACCTGATTACCTATTATACAACTTTATAAATTGACACACGTCAGAATAAGATGATAAATAGTCTCATGAAGCTTAACTAACGTGGTATAATGCCGTTTTCGTTGAAATTTAATCAATATTTCAGTCAAATGTCCTTCAAGACCGTTTACCAACTCCTTTCTTCGCTCCGTAAAACGCATCCAAAATACTCAGCAGCAAATGTCGAAATTCCGTGCTTTTTTAGTATGAATTAATCATGTACGTACGTCACAGAAATAGGTAAAAATAGATGGAAATCCAATAAAAAGCTGAAGAAAACATAATTATTTGTTTTTGTCCAATCATTCCATCAAATATGTACATCACTAAAGGAAAAAAAAAAAATTGTATAACAACCCAAATAAACGAAACATAAAATAAGGTCCTATTAATTCATATGTATCTCATATATATTCTATTTATACCTTATTTTAAACTCATTTACACTATAAACTGTGTAAGAATACAAAATTTAAAAGCAAAAATCTTTAACCAGGAAAAAGAAGAAAAAAATTTATGAGAAATTATTCACCTAAGCTTTTCTTGCCTTTAAAAAATAATATTTAATACTTAATTTTAAGAACTTTTTTTTAAAAAAATAAAAAATAGGAATAGCACAAATCACCATACCTCAATAGGTATCTGACAAAAAGAAAGACAAAAGGAGTACTTATTAATTATCAATGAGATCTTAATACTATCTATGACTTATGAGTTTATTTATGAAATCATTAAAAATGACCCTGAATTTTACGATCATTTTATTAAAAAAAAAGGGGGGGGAGAGGTAATGAAAAAAATTTCGAAAGAATAAGATAATCAAAAACTTAATAGTATTATAATTTTCAATAAATTACTTTAAGATAAAAATTATAAAATACTGAATTTTGGTTTAATTTTTTTTGTGGCAATTTTTGAAATTTAAATAATATGACATAAGTTCTAGTCAAGATACATAAAAAGTGAATAATAGTTTTCTTCAAGAACAAAAAAATCCAATTCATTAAAAGTTTTCAAGCATTAATGTTGTTAATTAATAGATATGTAGGAAAATGTATACATTTAATAGAAAGATTCTTTTTATATTTTAAAAAGTCGACTCAAATTCAGTAGACAAAGTATTTTGAATAAATAATCCTAAGAAACTAAATCCGTAAGATGATTCCGTAAGATTAAATCCGTGATTAAGAAATTTCATTCGCTTCAAAAATATACTGATTGAAAATAACAGTAAATATGTTTCAAGCGCTCAAAAATAAGTGCTCACTTTCAAGACTTGCCAAACCTGTATGAGAAGAAACAAAAGTGATTTGATACATAAAACGTAAAGTTATCAACAAAATATGGAAAAATAAAGGTGAGGAACAAAACTTCAAAAAAAAAAAAAGCAGTAACTAAGGGGTGCAATTACTCTGATTTGCACCTCCCGGCCATTGCGGTTTTTATTTTCATTTTTTTTTTCCTCTCTTGTCTTCTGTGGTTTTTCTTGTTTGATTTCTCACGTTTATTTTTCCATTTTTAGTTGGCAACATTACGTTTTATATTTCAAATCACTTTTCTTTTCATTCACGTCTGGAAAGTCTTGAAAATGGGAGCCTGATTTTGAGCACTCAAAATATTATTCCAATTTTTATATTTTTGAAGTTAACGAAGTTTTTTTTTTTTATCAAATAAGACAAAGTAAGTACTTTTTATTACAATACATTAAAGCACAATCTGATTAAAGCATAATCTGATTAAAGCATAATCTGAGATTTTAAGTTAATTATTCGAAACAGAAGAAGAAAAAAAATGTAAGGTGAAAATATCAATGAAATTTTTATAAAAGAGAAAACATTTCATGCAAAACAAAACGAGAGGAAATTTGAGAATTAATTAAATGCTACTCTACCAAACATTGCAACTTTCATAATGAAATAGAACGATTTAAAAGATTTGCAACACGTGCTGGAAATTAAATTGATCAATCGAAAAAAAAGAAAAGCTTTTTCGAAAGAACAAGTTGCAAACCTGCTGATATTTTTTCATAAGTTTTTCTTTCAAATTTCATTTTGATTTTCATCTGGAACAATTAGCACTGGTTTTCTGGAAAGCACTTATAAAAAAAGCAACAAAAATAACTTTTTTCACATTGACAATTCAAAATATAAAATAATAACATAAATTCTAAATTCTCTGCAATTTTACATACAATTACGCAAAGAATGAAGCAGTTTTTTATGACTAAACTTCAAAACAAAAAAAAGAAACATTTTTTTTAATTGAATTTCCTGCTCAAATGATGCGCCCACTCAGAGAAGCTTGATATCAATTTAGGATTGCTTATAAACGACATCAACAAGGTAGTTATTAGCTATTTTAACATAATAAAGGAAAAACTCACAAAACCAAGGACAGTGAGAGCTTAGAAAATTACGGTAAAAACACTTGAAAGATATAACTATAGTTACAATCTTTCATAATTATTTTTTTTTTACAAGTTTCTAGTTTTACAATAAAAAATCCCTTTATTTTTAATCTTTAAATAAATATAATACAACAAAAAAATTTTAAAAAATAACTAACATTTAAAGGGAGAATTTTTTCCCCCATATAAACAATGAATGAACTATTCGTTACTTTCAACCAAAAACACCGGTGAACAAACACAAAAACAGCTGATTAACTAAAATTTCAATACGTAATTCAAACTTTCGGAAGGAGTTTACTCATTTTCATGTAATAAACAAAGATATTAATTCATTCTTATTTCATTCGTCATGATTTTTAGAAGAATAAACAAAAATGATAGGCATTTCATCTTTTAAAAATTGAAGACTTAGAAATAAAAACGCGGGTTAGCTACCTGACAGACTATGAATTTAAAAACAATAGCATAGAAATTTAGGATCAAATCCATTATTGATAAATTTTTGACTAAGAATGAAAAAAAAAATATTTTCCGACTACCTTTTTCAGATTTTATGTTTTAATACAAATATAATCTTACAGGCTTTTTTTTTTTTTTTTTTTGTAACTATTAGACCGTTTTTTAGAAAGAAAAAACACCAAAATATATTTTTGCTTGTAATAAAAACGTCAGAAAAAAATACATAAAAGGGAAACCGGTATCCCATCTGCATCAAAGGGTTATAAAAAACAATATTGGTTAATCATGCTAAAATAAAACAAGTGCTAGCAGGAAACTGAGGTTACTAAAGAAGGACAAAAAAAGAAAAACAATAGGATCTATGCCAATTTCCGGTCACTTTTCTATAAATTGATAACTCGTGTTCTAAAATTAAAAATCATAGAGCAGAGAAAGCTCAAATAAGCCATCTAAGCTACATGTTTATGATTATAATAAAAACTGCTTTACTTTTTAATCGCAGAACACCATCATGAAATAAACATTCCATGTAAGCAATAAAAGATTACTTATTTTATTAGATGCCATAGTAATTTGCGGTGCTTTTAACAAAATTCTTTTAAAAGTTATTATATTTGTTGGATAATAAACTATAAAAGCCAAAGCAAATTTTGTTTAGTTTCACAATTTCCTTTTAATCAGAATCTACCATATAGTTAGTTTAACGTAAATTCGATAAACTCCTAAAAATTTAGGTTGCTAAATTCATGTTTTTTTTTTATTGTTTGCTTTTAATTCAATTGAAAAAGATAAAATGTACACTTTAAAATAAAAGCAAACAATTTCTCGTTATTGTGGAGTAAACACATTAGCTTAAGGGTTTATAAGTCATTAATAACTATCAATAACTATTAACAACTTTACAATGACCAGAGTTCTCCCTCGAAATAAAAAAAGCAGAGTGCTTCTTCAAAGAATACGGCACTTTGAGTTTTAAAAGGGCACTCACTTACCACATTTAAAATTTATCAAAATGTATAAGATTATGTCAATTTTTAAACTACCCTATAATAGTAGTTTATGTATATATTTCACGAAGTAATTCTCACTCATTATCAAAATTAATGAAAAATTTAAGAATATAATGAAAAAAATTAAATAAAAAGGTAGTGTTTTTGAGGGATGGCGGCTTACTTTTACAAAAAGGGCGAGGGCACATTTATAGCGATCAAAGGACAGACGGGGCGAGCCGCCCTCCTGAAAACGCTTAAGGGAGAATTACAACTGTACAGCTGGATTTCATTATCCTTGTTTAGGTTCTGTATTAGAGCAGGAAAAGTTCTTTAATTCATAACGTATAAAACTAGTTCTCGAATACAACAAGAAATATGTTTAAAGATTTACATTTTTTTAGTTTCGACACTAAAAAGGCAAAATTGTAAGATTATGATTTAGAGAGAGAGAGAGAAGGGGGATCACAGATGTTACCTTTTCAACACCCCCAAATGCATTTTTACGGCATGAAGTTCCCGTATTTATTACATGGCAAAATATTGGGCAAAATAAAACGTTTAAAAACAGTAAAATCTTAGCAAATATGTACTACTTGTTCAAAAAAGTTAAAAATCACTAAATAAAAAACGAAAAATTAACAACCACTCAAAAAAGTTAAAAGAAAATAAAAATATTCAAAATAATTTCAAGAATTATCAATTTTTTCTACTCTATTTTAATTCTAAGAAAATATTTTCTTGAACATCAGTCACCTATATAATAACACTCATTCACACTTTATTTAATCTTTGGAACCAAGCTCACTTTCTTTGTTGATGTTAAGCAATGGTTCCCAAAAGATGTTACGCTGAACCATAGGGTTCCGTAGAAGGGTAACGGGGGGGGGGATTTCGAGGTTTGGGGCATTTTTTTAATAATGAAATATTTTTGAAATATGTAATTATATTTATATCTAATCTTTATTTATTCAATATTTCGGTTATTCTTGTTAAATTATTCTAGTAAAATGTCAGGGAAGAAGTTAGCATTATTGTTTTAAAAAAAATAAGAATAATTGCACTAGGATTTTCCATCCAATTTTTTAATTCAAAGAATATAATTAAATTCAATAGTGAAGAAATGTGTTTTCCTGATCACCATTTGCAATATTTGCAACCGATCTTTTTCATTTCAACGAAAACCATAATTCAGGTAATTGCATTCCTTTTCAGTATATGCATACATCAAAAACAAATTCAAAACTAGACTAGAAGTTAGTGAATTCATCCGTCTGACATAACACCCAATTTTAAAACAGTTATTGATGAAATGATGAAAAAATTAATTTATTTTCTTGCATATAATATTTTCAAAATGACTAGTAGTCTTTCTTCGGTTAATATGTTTACAATTACTAAAGAACTTTATTTGATAAATGGGATTCCAAAAGTAGGTCAATCATTTAGGGTTCCGCAGCTGGAAAAACATAGGAACCACAGAGAAAGAGAACGGATTTCAATACTGGGTACGATCAAATACTTCTATAGTATAACTATGTTACATTCGTGGATAAAATATAAGTATCTAATCTCTAATAACTCACATGCCAGTATATGCTCCAATTGACGAAATAAGGAAACAATGACAGTGAGGACAACTCAGCTATTGACCACGTCTTATGAATGACATAACACACACAGATCAATCTGACAAAAAAACAATTCCTTCAGAGAGCACATTCATAAAATCCATGCGAAATTTTAAAACTTAAAATAAATATCATTTGTAACAGTACAAACAAATCATCTCGAATATCAGTCGTCAAAAAATTGGTCAAAGCAGAAAAACCAACTGACCTCTACCTTCGAGAATTGATAGATAATCAATAAGGTGGCGTGACACCTTTTCCAGAAAAATGCCAAAAAAAGTGATTATAAGTGACAGGAAGCTCAGTTGCGGGATCCCCAAAAAGAAAAGAAGTTTCGATGCAGTATAGGAAAAGGGACAAGAACATCTTTCTGACAGCCAAAGAAGTGGAAGATTCACTAATGGGCAAGTAGCCATGGACGGAGCAAGTGTTGTTTCCTGATGGTTTGGTAACAAAGCTTTTAGCTGGTCTTGGAGCGAAGTCAATGATTAATAAATAAAAGGCGATAAGTACAGAATAAAAAAGAACTAAGAAAGTGGAAGTAATCTAAAGAAAGTAAAAAAAATATATTTAGGAAAAGCAAGTGAACGTTATAAAGTTGCCTAGTGCATAGTCACGTCACTTATCTTATTATAAAAGTAAAAATAAAGCTAATTACATACCTAAAAAATTAAGTGTATAAAAATCTGAGATTTCTCTTTAAGAAATTTCAACAGATAATTTACTTACTATCTATACTTGTATTACGACATTTGATACCGACAAATTTTGACAATCACTGAATATAGAGAATCCACTGAAAATCTATCAATGATTAATCAGTTATAGATGCAACCAATAGGAATATGTATCTATTAGGATATGAAAACGAATCGTCCAATAGGAATAGTGCAAACGGAAATTGATTGAATGATAGCGAAATACTGATCTAGTTCAGCCTCTGACTCAGACATTCCTGTAGGACGGGATAAAGCCTAATCTAAAGCAAAATATTGTCCGAATAGTTAAGGCAGGAAAGCTGAAAGTTTGAGCCCTTTAATGCTACCTTTTTGTGTATTTCGCAATATCTCTGAAAATCTACACATTTAAATTTAATTGTTTTGTAAGCATCACAATTAAAAGTACATTCTTTTCTTAAAAGTACATTAGCGGGGAAAAAAATCGAGCATCTAAATAACTTTTGATCTAATGATGGGATTTTTCAGTTCCAAGGGTTCCATCTTTACGATTCGTGGGCTTAACCTTACATATGATTGATTAATAAGCGCTAACAGCTAATTAAGTTTCGAAATCAGACTTAAAACATAATTTTACTGAATAAAAATACCTTTTATCCGACATATTTGGATTCTTCACCATTAAAATATGAGTGGGGGGGGATAATCGCAATTTGGAAAACATGATGACAATAGCTAAGGCGGAAAACGGGTAAAAAGTATGGCCCCCTCAATGTCATTTTTATTATTTGTGTAATCCAACGAGTCAAACAAAAAAAAAAATTTCTATTTGTCAAGAAACATTGGTTCAAATCCCTTCAAATTTTGCAATTGAAAATTACAAAGAATAAATTTGAAAATCTTACAACCTAAATCTAAAGATTATGCCTAAGAATGAGAAAATCCAATCAATTGGATCAAAAATTATAAAGATATACTTTTTTTCTAAGCACTATACTCTATAATTTAAATACAATAACAACGCTCTTGTATTTTAAAACGATGGTTCGCTTAAGAGCCTAAATAGATATGATTACTAGTTCAATTATTAATATTCAATTCAATTATAATATTCCATTCAATTATTAATATTCTTCAATATTCTAAAAGTTATGCCCAAGAATGAGAAAATTTAATCTATTGGATCAAAAATTATAAAGATACTTTTTTTTCCAAGCAGTGTACTCTTCAATTTTAATATAATAACAACGCGCTCTTGTATTTTAAAACGATGGTTCGCTTAAAAGCCTAAATATATAAGATGATGACTACTTTAATTATTATTATAAATAAATGATTGAACTCTGGCTAATGAGAATGATAAAAAAACGAAATTCGTTCTTTTGGAAGGAAAACATACTTTGTTTAAATTACTACTTTTATCAACCTTATAGTTAATTTATAAATACAAAAAAAAAAAAGACATTTGTAAGTGTGCATTTATAATTTAAAAGTCGAAAAATCACACGCAAAAATTTTTTCATTTCAACGTTTCTATGGTAAAAGCTGCAAGGGTAAAATTTTCAAAATCAAATATTTTAATAAAACTTTTCACAAGCCATAGGTTTGCTTTTAGTCAGATTATCTTCAACTTTAATATGTTCAGCGAAAATGTTTATATGTGTGCCATAAGAAGAATATGGCAGTAAAAGTGGGGGAAATAGTTTCATAAGAATAAGGCAGTAAAAGTGGGGGAAACAGTTTCATAAAAGTTTTTAAAAAAAATATTTATAATTATTACACACTCACTTTAAAAAATTGTATATCAATTCTACAATTCAACTAGCATTAAATTAATGAGCTTCATGGATATTAAAAACTATTTTTGTGCAAATTAGTTTTAGAATAAATAGGCAAATGAGAAAGCTGTTCAGAAAACATAATTCTTCATTGCAAACCGTGCTAGTTAAATGAATTGGTAGAACAAACTTCTGTTCCATACTTACAGTTTACCATTTGCATGTTTTTAAGCATGGAAAAATGAACTTTTCAATTTTTTTTAAAGGATAAACACTATATTTTTCAAGGGAATCTGACTTTTAACCCTAAAAACTGCACTTTTTCAAAAGCTCATATCCCCCCACTNAAAAAAAAAAAAAAAAACATTTGCACAAAATATTGAAATTGAAACTAGGAAACTAATACAAATGATGTATAAAATTTGCATATCTTCTTAATTTACTTTTCAAATAAGCTAAATAAATTTGGTTTTGGAATTTATGCAATGTTTTTATAGTTCAGTCAGCTCAAAAACATTCCAATGAGGTAAATTAAATTTGTGGTGCGTTACAATTTAAATAATAGTCACACAATTCATTTAAGTAACATTACTGTTCACGTACAAATTTTATTTTATTTTATAACCGGACTTAAACAGCAGATCCAATTCTGAGTTTACAACTATCAATGCTCAACTCCATAGCCTTGTAATTTTAAACTCAACCCAGAAGACAAGGAATCAAGCGTTGGAACAAACTAGCCTTCGTGGAGGACCTTTTTGAGGAAACTAACACTCATTTGCGTTACACGGGGAATAAAACCATGAAAACCTCCACGGTTAGTCCGATGTCAAGGGGATTCTGATCCATGATCCGTCAACCACTGAGGATATTTTACATCAGCACTGTGGTCAATGCGAGCTGAGAGCAGAATACGTACCAACCAATTGCTGAGATTCGAACCCGTTGATCGATCGTCACCTCATTTCAAGCTCTATCCCCTGAGCCACCGCAGCTCTCACGTTCAGATTATAAATATTTGTCTAAATAACTTTATGAGATCTAAAACTTTGTTTCTTCTTCTTGCCAACTGGATTTAACTTTAACCAACTGAAAACCGGAGTCGAATAAAAGTTTTCGACTCAAGATTCCGTAGCCCTTTATTCATTGAAAAAAAGTAAGGAAAAAAAGATATTGCAAATTCGTAGACAACATGAAAAGCGAAAAATACATCATATTTTACAATAACATAATAATTCTTATGCATAACTTCTTGGGCGTGCGGAATATCTAGTAATGCGTGTAATAAGCACTTCTAAAGATTTTTATAGTTAACAGTATGCACAAATATATGCATTTTTTTATGTCTATAAATTGACAATTTTGGATAATACTAGGTGTGAAATTATTTTTGATAAAAAAAAAAAGTATGTCCTTCAATACGAAAATAAAAAAATATTAATAAATAAAATAATATATAAAATGTTAAAATATTTCAACAAAGTAAAAGCTTTAAAACTAATTACCATAGATAAGGCTTACATCGTTCTGAAGCAATAATACTAATTTAACCGATACCCTTAACAATTTTTTTAAAAAACAAATGTAAAAATCAACTTTTTTTTTATTTCATAAATAAATACAAGGGGGGAAAAACATAATACGAAAGTTTAAAGTTGAATTTTTTTTTCTTTTACGTGTTAAAAAAAAACATTTAATTTAACATCAGTTTACTATCCCGAGTTATCTTGGACAAATGAATGAAGTTAAATATTAGTCTTTGCATGATAATTTTTAAAACATAGGACAACAAAAAGTGTTACTTTCCAAGCGCCAGTGAAGTGATACGTCATGTTTTATTTTATCTAATTTATATCTAATTATACTTAAATTCAGCAACCCATCGTATATACATACAATCACACAAAACACGTGTGCAGTTCCACAATCCAACAGTATAGCTCCCAAACAAAACTTGGCAAACTTCCAGATTTTTCCAAAAACACAGAAGATTTTTTTTTTTTTTTTTTTGCTTCCCGCCGAGTATAAACGTGATAAAAACAAAACCTGCTACAGACGAGTTTTCTCGGGAAAATAAATATTTGCAATATATACATACCCGAATTATCGCGGGATAATCGGGGAAGGGTTAAGCAAACGGTAAAGTAATTTTAGGTAATTTTCCAAAATATAATTCTTTTTCAAAAAATCCAGGGTGATTTAGCATCTAACAAGGGGAAATTAAGAAAATTATGTAGTCTACCTCAAAAATCAGTAGATTTGAAGTTCAGGATAGAATGCTTTATCTTCAACTTTAAAATGAAAAGGCCAATCTAAGGATAAGAGCTATTTTAACCACACAAAAAAAAGTGAGAGGAGTCATTGTGAAATTCATGTCAATATTTGCAGAAAAACTATGCCCATAAAAAATAGTATATTTACTTTAAATTTTTTTTATATTTAAAATAAAACATTTTATTAACGAATAAAACTGTGCGAATGCTTCGAGCCATATAGTTTTCATACAAGGAAAATTAATAATGAAGTAACAATTTTTTTTTTTTTGCAAAAAGGTAGATAGTCTATGTTAATTAATAAATTAAAAATTCATTTACACAATGCAGGACTTTAATATTAGCCAATTTGCTTACATTAATTGAACTAGTTAAAATTTAGATTTAGCTAACCAATATTGATTATGATTTTAAAAGTGTTGGATAATCTGGTTAATTATTTTAAAAGTGTTGGTTTTTTTTCATTTAAACCACAATTCCATCTTCATCCCACACTTGAACATCCTTTTTCTTGAACTCTTTTCTTAATTATATTAGCCACCATAAAAAGATCAAGAGATTTTTCAGTTTGATTTCAGTAAGTGGAAAATGCAGCCTGAAACAGAGAATATCTTGCAAAATGCAGCAGAGTTGCACATGCGAGTGTAAGAATCTCACCGAACCCAGCAAATATTTCATCAAACATGTAAAATGATTGGCGCTTTCATACGCTATGAACCGACAGTAAGCTAAAATGCATTGTGTTTTAATGAATTGTGAAATGTTAAATAGAACAATGTGAAAAACAGGCTTTTGCATAATATGCGGCGAAAATAGACATTGTGAGGAAAAAAATTTAATTTTCGAAAAGGGAAAATTAAGCACTTTTTAAAAACA